>NC_143052.1:222383257-222534772 GCF_052426305.1 Pelodiscus sinensis
GTACTGTATTCTAAACCCATAGTTGCAACACAGTTGAGGTTGTGGTCTCTCTTAGTTAGGGATAAGACAGCAATTGTTATGTAGGCAAACTCCATTCAATCAGTATTATGCCTGAGTCATGACTTTAGCATTTGGCCCAAATTAAACATAATTTTATCGAGTTCATCAGTATTTTCACTTAGTGCTGAATTGTTTACCCTTTGCTTTTGTTTCAAAGTGTAGATGTTTAAAAAACATATGTACTTGGCTTCAGATTTGATTCCTTACTTTAATACTTACCAGAAATTCAAAAAACTAATATCTCAAACAGGGGTTGAAGCAAGAAGGGACATAGAATCTATCCCGCACTGTCAGATAAAACAACTGAAAAGAAATAATCAATTAAATGACAGAAGAATAAAACACAGGGCACAGCAATGCAAAGCAAATAGAAAGCTGCCACAAAAGCTGTTATAGCCAGATCACAGGAAAGCAAAACTAGGTTTTTTTAGTACAAGAGGATATGACTGTTTGTGCAGACAGTTTCTCACGAGACATTTTCATCCTGCAGGATTAAGAATAATGTGAATCCTTCCTAGTATGATATCTAACTTGGCCAGTTACTAATGTATCATGTTATCTCATTATGCTTCCACAAACAATTACACAGGTTCACTTAAAGATATCACATTGGTCCAGATACTTCCCTCCAACAGGAAAAGATCCCAGTGAAATACAGGAAAGTTTGGCCGATGTTTGGACTTATAGTTTACTTACTTATTTATGTGAACAATATCTTCATTCATAATTCCCTGCGCATCCACTTGAAGGGCATGCTTAACCTTATTTTCTTAAGGTAGGCCAGCCCTGTGTCATGAAAACAGGCTTAAATAATCAGAGTTTTTTCATGACAGCAGGCTTGCAACAGTCTGCATACACAAGACAACACTAACACATACTGAGAAGCAAAATGCAGGACAATGTAGCACTTTAAAGACTAACAAGATGGTTTATTAGATGATGAGCTTTCGTGGGCCAGACCCACTTCCTCAGATCAAATAGTGGAAGAAAGTAGTCACAACCATATATACCAAAGGATACAATTAAAAAAAATGAACAAATATGAAAAGGACAAATCACATTGCAGAACAGAAGGGGGATGCGGGGGGGGGGGGGGGGGGGGGAAGGGGGAGGAAGGAAGGTAAGTGTCTGTGAATTGCTGATATTAAAGGTAGGGAGAGTGGGATGTTTGTGAGTTAATGGTATTACAGGTGATAATTGGGGAAACTGTCTTGGTAATGGGTGAGAAAGTTCAAAGTCTTGTTAAGTCCTTGTTGACAAGTGTCGAATTTTAACATGAATGACAGTTCAGAGGATTCCCTTTCAAGTGCAGATGTAAAAGGTCATACTGAGATGCAGACTTGGATAACTTTAGTCATTTTCTAAGCAGACACTTGAAAGTCTGTGTCATAAATTCACTCACTCTGCACTGTTGCATCTCTTACAAATAATGTTCTGATCTGGCTTCATGTGAAAGGCATTCATGCACTATATGAGTACCTATGAGAAATAGAACACAATTTCAATTTGGCAGTTTGCTTGGGGTATAATCCTGTTTAGCAAACTAATTGATTATTTTATACTCATTAAAGTATAGAATTGGTACTCTAAGCATATAAGAAAGTATAATGTATCGAAGCAGGTGAGTGCTACTTCTGATTTTCCACTTTTAATAGCACCTCATAGTGCTGTGGCACTGGTGCACTGTCACTTCATTTTCTCCTTACAACAAATTCTCGGTTTCTAAGACCAGTAATAATAATCAACAATGGATAAGTTCTTAATAAAGTTACTCAGAGAAAAAGAAGAAAAGAGTGATGGACTGAGTTCAACCACGAGCTTGCAAACTGAAGAGAAAAATGTGGCAAATTTACAAGATAAGAAAAGAAATTTTCAGGAATCCTGCCTGTCAAGTTTTAAAGTAGTTAGACTACAAGAGTGAATTAGAGCTTTTTGTTCAGTCTGCAAAAACTATTCCGAAAAGACAATCTTAATATTTTCTGTGAAGGCCAAACCAATGTTTATTGCATCTAGATTACAAGATTGGAGACATGCAATACATGGTTTTATATCACACAAAAATTCTCCTGTCCCAAGGAAGTGGTAATGAAGTCTGCCACTCTGCAATTGCAAGTAAATGTTTCTGAATTTCTTGGTCCATCAGGTACAGAAAGGAATCACAATCAGCTAAGAATGCGCTGCACAAAATTTTTGCCAAATGTTCAGTCCCTAGTTCAACAAGAAATAGCATTACATGGACATAATAAGAGTGATTCAAATCTGATGCAGCTTTTGTTGCTACACAATACAGATTCAGAGGAACTAAATAGCCTTGTACAAAATACACGTGGTTATTACATGAGGTTATTAATGAAATAATCAAAGTGATGGCAATGATAGCTTTTTAGGCTTTTAAGTGTATGTCATTGTAATGGATGAAATTATCTGTCAAGAAATGAACAAGTAAGTTTTTCTTTAAGGTTCTTTTCTAGTGAAGACTGGGAGATTTACGAGTTTATTGGGTTTTACAAAACTGACATTCATGTTCACAGTCAAATTGGAGAAGCATATAGCTGATGCAATAAATGGCTCGGATCAGGATGGCATCCCAATACATGAAGCTTTATAAGGTGGCATTAAAACCGAGAGGCTTTCTATTCATTTAGAAACGTGGCGTGATATTTGGCGAACCAAGTAAAGCCACAGAAGGCTTGAGTGACATGTTGCCAGAAGTTACAGTTCTCCTGAAATTGCTCTGTGCAATTCCAACTGCAACCTGTACCACTGAGCAATCATTCTGATGCTGGCATACACTGAAAAAATTATGTGAATGACAGTGAGCTAAGAACTATATCACTTGGCATGTCAGACCATTCATAAGAACTCTACCTCTGACTGGGACATTGCAAGACCCCTGGATGACTTCATTTCAAGAACTGAACAAACACAAAAAGTGTTTCTGCCTCCTGAAGGGTAAGTGCTCAATTGCATTTCTTCTGAAATTTAAGTGCTTTATTCATGTGCTTTATAATATTAGTGTACATGTGGGAATTTAATTTTTGTCATGTGCAAGTGTCGTATGGTTCAATTTATTTTAGATCCAAGGGAAACCAGGACTCTCCAGGGAGACTTAACCACTTTTTTATTTATTATAAGCTTTAAGCAGTTAATAGAGTTGTTTAAATTTTACAAGTCTTAAAAACAATAACTATACAATTTAAATCTTAAATACTATAAATTCTAAAGCAATTAATACAGCACAAAGCAATGCAAAAGCAATTAATAGAAGAGCTACAATAATACAATAATAAAGCCTCATTCACTTACGCTTCACCCATATGCTACCTATAGTACCAGGCAGAAGGTTGTGGTTCCTTTGATTTCCACACATCAGAACTCCATGCACTGGGGTCTCCAGTGTGAAGGGACTAGTTACCTCTAGTGACAACAAGCAGGAGCTGTGGGTTAATCCTGCTTATTTCCTCTCGTTGAGTCTTCTTACTAAGCCCGTTTTATAGCAAAGCGAGACTCGGTCATCCTAATAATATTTGCCAATTGATTACTTATTGCATAAGATACCTAAAATGACAAATGCCCTATTTGGGGTACCTTCTGCTACTCAGGATATTGCAAAAAACTATAATTAACAGTTTTATGGCTGCATCTATAATTTTTGCTTATCAGAAACAAAGTACCAGTACAAGGTTGATTGTTGTATGTTTTTGACCTGGTCTTGCTGTATCGCTTAATCTGAATTGTTATGCAAAATGTTTCCTGCCTCTCAAACCTTGGCAGTGTGCTTATGTGCACCAGACTTGAGACAGGACTGGGTTTTGCTTTTTAGGGATCCACACTGTGGTCAAGGCAGGGCCATCCAGGTTCCCCTAACAGCAAGTTAAATTATTTTGGTATACACTTGTAAGCTATATATGATTATATACCACATTTATATGCAGTGGAGAATAATTTAATTTATTCACTTGTTATTAATTTTATTTATTGCTTTCATTCTTTATATTTATGAGTCTATAATTACCATTCATTACTGTATATCATATAATTCATTTCATGGTCTGTCTTTGATACTGCTTTAAATATGAACACTCCTAGTTATTTTGCACTTAAATTCTGGTTTAATTTAAGTGGAGTGTTTGAGCAGTCAGTACAGTGTTTTACCTGAAAACAATTAGAAGAACATCACAAAAGAAGGGGCTACATTTTGTTTTAATTTTAGAAACTATTTGCTTTTGAGGGTTATTTATCCAAGAGTGCCTGGTTGTTTCTATATTCAAAAGAGCCATGTCATTATCATGTATAGACAGGACCAATGTACTCAAACTCAGCGTGTCATCCATAAGAAGTTTTAATAAAGTTGACATTCTTAGTTAAATATTTTTGACTGCGATGGTGATTTTGTGCAATATAGAGAAACTTTTCAACTGACTTTTTTTACACTATTTTTTAAAAATATATCACCTTACAAGGCAAGTGTGAAGGGCAGGACTTAGATCCATTCTGGGCTCCTCTAGAAATTATGTAAGTCTGATGCCAATGCCTATAGAATAAGTGTGTGTGTGTGTATAACCCCTCCATTACCACTGAACAGAGCAGGGGGAAGGAAACGGGGAGGAAGAGGAGTGGGGTTGCCTCCTGCTACAGAGATCACGGGGACCAGCTCTGTATGAATTCCCCATACTGAACAATTTGTCTCCCAATTGGCTTACATGGTTCCGTTGGTTCCTTACCACTGCTAAGCAATCCTACCTTTTCCAGGAGGAGCTAATGTGATGATGGGGAAATTAATGCTCATTTACCAGCATTAATCTCAGTGGGAAATTGCTAGGAGTAGGGGCAGCCTTTGAACCCGCCTCCCCCTCTGCATCCCTTCCACCCTGCCAAAGCAGAGACACATGGAACAGCCAGCTATTTTAAACAACCTGGGACTGCAGCAGACAGGCAGGGAACCTGCCTCAGATACCTACAGGGCTGCTGGCTGGGAGCCATCTATGTAATCACCTCTCAGCCAGAGTCTGCTTCTGGTACCCCAGCCCTTCTCTACCTACAACAGCCTGCCCCGGGCCACCACCCTCTCCTGCCTCAGGTCACCATTCAAACCCTCTGTACCCCCTGTCCACCTCCTCCAGGTCACAACTCCCTCCCAGACCCTGCACCCCCACCTACACTACTTCTCCAGACCAGAATCCTCTCCCGCACTCATACCTCCTCCTGGACCCTCCACTTTAAGCCCCTGCTACAGATCATAACCAGTCCTTCACCCAAACTTCCTCTCAGACCTCAGACCTTCTCTTGCACCCCAGTCTCCTACCTCAAGCTCCCTTCTGCACCCAGCCTCCATGCCAGACCCCACAGCCTCTCAATAGAAGTGCAGCCCTTGACCACTTACCAAAATCTTGGAGTGGCCCATTACAAATTGTTGCCCATCCCGGCTTAGATTCTGGGTGCTATGCCTAAGCTTTAAATGCTGGCAAAACTTAAGTTCTACCTGGTGAGTTTGATGAAACAGTAACATATAAGAGAAGAAATGAACACTAATGGCGAAATTCATGCTTGCCAGGTGGGAAACGCTTAATGGAACACAGCCACCAAAAACAGACAATCCCCTGAACCTCAGAAAAATCTCTTCATGACCCCAATAGCCTTGAATAGTGTCTACAGATGTTGATACTCCCTATATGGAAACAGTGCCCATTGCTCATGAGTCACTCCCAAACCTCCCATCCAACCTTCATATTCAGCATGGATACAAACAGGACTGGCCAAAGAGTTGGCGGGTCCCAAGGCGGCATGCTGTGGTTGGCTGCACTGTGCGGCCAGGTGGCTCCCAACCAGGCAGAGAGTGAGCAGCTGGGCAGGTGGGTGCTGGGAAGCATAAAGCTTTAAAGGTGCAGGGCCCAAAGCAACTGCCATGCTCGCCTTGCCCTAAGGCCAGGCCTGGATATAGAGGCTCTATACAAGACTGTTTTACCTGCTGCTTCCATGTATAGTCTCATCCCAGGGTTTAAACAGTTCTGGATACTCTATTCCAGTCCTCCATGATGCTGAACCTCACCTCAAAATGTAAGTAGGTGTGAAAAAGTGTAGGTCTCTATCCTTTAACACTTATGCCTATATTTAACATCACTCCTGAGCATAAGCACCAACTTTTCCCTTCCCCTGGGAGTGCTCCAACCCTGTGCCTCCACTCTTCCCTGAAGGCCAATCCCTATTCTGCTTTGTCCCCCAAAGCCCTGCCTTCACTTCACCTCTTCATGCCCCTGCTCCACCCCCTCTCTGAGACCTGCCACTCTCCATCTTCCCTCAAACTTCTTCCTGAACTGTCAACAGCTGTTTGGCAGAGGCAGCCTCCCCCACCTCAGCTGATAAGCTGGGGCAGCAAATATCTGTGACTAGTGGGTGCTGAGCACACAACTATTTTTTTCCATGGTTACTCCAGCCCCATGGAAAAAATCATTTTGATGGATCTCTATTGCTACTAACTTCTAGAATATCATTTGTTTAGAGTACAAGTTTGAACAGCACAATTTCTTTCAAGTTTGCATTAAAAGTTCAATAGAAAGCTGAGGGCAAATTAAAAAACAAAACATGCCATGAATGTAGTCCAGGGTGTATTTACCCTAGTGTGGAATGTTAGAAGATTGCTGGCAAGTCATACAATATCACATTAGTTGGGAAATTATTTCCAGAACAGACTCATTTAAACAAGGAATTTAAAAAAATGTATTGGCTAACCATTGAACAAACTGTTTGTCTGAATTTGTTTTTGTTTCTTTTACTGTTCAAGAAAGACTGGTATGTTTCCAAAAACATCATCTTTCTTATGCCTCAGTAACATCTGTTTATACAGTTTACATCTTCCACTTTTTCAGCTTCCTTCTTGTGTAGTTTACCATGAATAAGGACTTTCATAAAGTGACTTCTTATCACTATTAAGCTACATGTAAAAACATTACAATTTATTTATTTGAAGACTGATCTAACCACCTTAATTAAGGGGCGGATTTTCATAAGTGTTTAGTTACTTAAAATACAGAGAGGTCTCTATTGGATTTTCAGAATCACCTGAGCAATAAGAGTTATATATCTAGTGAGATTTTCAAAAGCATCCATCAGTACCTTTAGGCACCTATGAAAATCTAGCCCTGAATAACTAGCCTAAATCTTAGTTTATGGTATCATATATGGAAAACTGAGGCATAATTGTTTCTACAAGAGGAAAAATTTTCCCTTATAAAGCATAGGGTGCCTGTGGACACTACTGACAAACAGTACAATATACTGTTTCATGTACTCTATCGACAGGCTCACACAAAATCCCTGGATACAAACACCCTTTATCGTTGGTACAGTATGCATCCAGATGTGGACACATGTTGTGGCTTAAGTCCATCTTTAAATTATAAACTTTCTGTTAATGTCATTTTTGGAAGGAAATTACCATGTTATTATCCAAATGATGCATGTGTGTGTGTGAGTGGGAGGGGGTGTGGGTGTGTGTTTTAACTGGCAAAGCATTCAAAACCAAATTCTTAACAATATAAACACAACTGCTAATATTTCATATTAGAGCAGGAAACAATATAGCTTGCCTTTTCAAATAACTGCTTATTTGAAAGAAGTTTAAATGTGAGCCAAGGGTTCTTGGTGTTCATTTTAATTGTTCTGTATGATGCTGTCATTAAAACTCTAACGCTCATAAAATCCACTGCTTAGCATTTTGGAACCTTTTCTTCCTATGCCATTGGATGGGAAAAGGAACAAACAGATAGATTGTCATGCAAATGTTATTGCAGAAGCAAACATTCTGAGGATAACACAGGAGGTTAAAAAAGTTCAGAGAAGAACCATAACTTTGCAGGAAAGTAAATTATTTTTATGGGGACTCCTCCTCTCCCCCAAACACACACTAAACCAGTAAGACAGTACAGGGCACTCACCTAAGGAAAAGAGTGTTTGTTGCTCACATGTTACAATTAGGACTTTATCCTACGATATGTTCCACAAGGGAAATGGCATTGAGAACTGAGCCAGTGAATAGATTCACTTTTTCCCCTCTAATTTTAGTGCCCTTGTTCTGGAATAGAGTTTATAATGTTTGCAAAAGTCACCACATTTCACAGGAGACATAAAAGGCCTGTTTGCTTGCAGTCTCTTAACAGTCCCACAGCACTGTTTGCAAAAAGAGTATTGTTAACCTCAGTAGGACACTAGTCAAATTCCAGTTTAGAAACCAATAATTACATTCTGACTATCTGCAGTTTCTTCATTCTCTTTCTTAAACCATTTTATAGGGTTACTGTCTTCTATCAAGAGTTGTTACTTTCTGCATCACCATAGCTTTTGCTGCTTTTTAACAGTGGAGATAAGTCGATAGGAGGAGCAACACAAATCAATAAATGAATGTTTACGTTACATGCATTGACTTGAACTTTATTGAGGTCCATGGCTTTTTTATATTTGCTTTCCCGGGACATCAGAGCAATTAAGTCTTAGTATTTGAATGCTTATGAAAAGTAAATACTCAACTTCATGTTTCAGTATTCACCCAGAGCTAAAGCATGGTTCAGCTACCATGGTGGCACAGAGGTAAAAGATGTCTCCTTTTGCATATGCACCAGCTATTGGTGTTATAGATAGTAGCATGGGAGCAGAAATAGGTTCCACTGAGCTTCCATGCCTTATCCCTCTGTAGGACCGGGTGAGCAGTGAGAAGAACCTTGGCTCTACTCCCTCCAGCCCATCCAGCAATGTAGCTGCCTTGGCTTGCCAAGGGTTATATACTGTGAGGGGATAGACCCAGCATTGTTTTCTCCCTCCTGCTAGTGGCAGAAAGTCAAGAAGAGAGTCTATGACTTGGAGAGTCAGAATCATGTTCCTAAGCTGTTCCACAAGCAACAGAAAATCACATTGCTCTTGATTCTGCACTTGATTCCGTTCATGTGACCATCTAGCCCTATGAAAATAGTATATTCTATATAGGATGATGAAATACTGCTCATGACAGCCTATGTATGCAGTTCTCCAAATCTCTTGTGATAACACTTGCCTCAGAGATAGTCAAATAAGGTAGAGAAGTCTCTGGACATGCCCCTTTCTACTAAGACTTCACCGGCTTGGTACAAATGTAACTTTGTGATGTGAAGCTAAATTTAAAACTTTAGCCAGCCAATAAATCT
Source organism: Pelodiscus sinensis (assembly GCF_052426305.1). Classification (NCBI taxonomy): domain Eukaryota; kingdom Metazoa; phylum Chordata; order Testudines; family Trionychidae; genus Pelodiscus; species Pelodiscus sinensis. The sequence goes on from NC_143052.1 coordinate 222,392,491, forward strand.
TGGTGTCATGTAATTTTCTAGAAATAATGAGTTGGAATAGTTCTTCATGATCCAGAAAGGAAACTGTTTAACTTCTTGCATCCTGTTTATCTTCTACCTTCTTTCTAAGAGCATCATGCCCTAGAAACACATTCAAGCCCTTCTCTTGTTAATAAGTTGCATTTGCATCCAGGATGTGATCCTGCCAGGGGCCAAGCATTCTAACTGTAATTCACCTAAGCATGTGCTTAACTGTGGAACTCAACAGGACTGCTTGCATGCTTAAGTGCTTCATTAAATCAGAGCCAAAGAGCTCAGAAACTTAAAGGGTCAAATCCTTAAGAACAGAAACTAAACCATGTCACTTATGTGGCTAATTACAGCCAATCAACACATTTCAAATCATATAGAATACTTATTATTTGCCATCCATCTATAAAGCGAAGAATCCACACAACAAATGATTTGAGTAATTATGAATCGAGAATAAATGAAAGGAAATTACAATCTTCCTGTGTCCAAAAGTACACTCAATTTCTTGAAAAGGGTCATCTGAAGAAGTGGGTTGTGTCCACAAAAGCTCAGGATACCATCTACATGTTCTGTTAGTCTTTCAGGTGCTACTAGACTATTTGTTGTTTTTTCACTTTTTCCTGTTACAGACTAACTCGGCTACCCTCTGAAACTCAATTTCTTTTAATATCATTCACTGTAAGTAAGTTGCTCATTTTCCTCCCTCTCCTTCCCTTCTCTCCCATTTATTGTGGGTCTGCACATCCTAAACTCAAATCTTGGGTCATCTGAAGAAGTGGGCTGTGGCCACGAAACCTCATGATACCATCTACATGTTTTGTTAGTCTATAAAGTGCTACCAGACCATTTGATGTTTTTTTTTCTTATAGAAAAGGGTTTTTGTTCTAAAACTCTGATCATGAAAGTCTTACTGCATACTGGATATGCTTATTAATATTAACTTCACAAACACCTTCTCATATGCAACTTCTGGGCATTTTTATATATTATAATGTATTAACTTAAACTGTCTATAATTCTGAATCATAAGCCTTGGTGACCCTGCCTTTAAACTAAACTGCGGCTTGCCATATTTATATTTGATTGATGAACAAAAAAAATCCCAATAAAAGTACAATAGTGATCTCAGTGGGAAAAGCTACAGGAAGTTTTTCTTTTGCCTGTGTTTAAATCTGACAGATATACACTACCCCGTAGATAAAAATCAGTGAGTGACAAAATTTACACTCAAAGCACAAAAAGGAAATATATTTTCAAAGGTTTAGAAGTTTCTCACTATGTTTGGCTTTCAAACCCCAGATACACTAGATCCTATTTGTTTTCATAGGGTATGTCTACACTTGCAGCCTATTTCGGAATAGGGCTGCAAACGTAGGCATTCGGAATTGCAAATCAAGCCCAGGATTTAAATATCCTACGCTTGATTTGCATCTTCCCAGCCGAGCGCCATTTTTTGAAATTTACAAGCCCGGAATTACTGCCCATGTCTATACGCGGCAGTGAAACGGGCGTTCGAAATAAAGCCCTATTTCAACGACCTGTTAAACCTCATTGCAAGAGAAATAACAGGTAGTTCAAAATAGGGCTTTATTTTGAATGCCCATTTCACTGCCGCTTATAGACGCGGACAGTTATTCCGGGCTTATAAATTTCAAAAATGGTGCCCGTCCGGGAAGATGCAAATCAAGCGCAGAATATTTAAATCCCGGGCTTGATTTGCAATTCCGAATGCCTACATTTGCAGCCCTATTCCGAAATAGGCTGCAAGTGTAGACATACGCTCTCTAAATATAAGGATGTAGTTATTTTAAAGTTGACGTTACTGAACATTTGTCCTGCAAGCAGAAAACAGAATAATTTATGTCTGTTGCTCTGCCAAATCAAAAATATCCATTCAACCATTTGTGAAAAGTGCATTGCTAACATTCTCCCACATACTCTCTTACCCACCCACATTTTACTTTTCTGTCCAAATCACACATGCTTTAGAGTTGTGGATTTTGTTTGTGGGTTTTTGGGGTATTATTAATTTTATTTCCTTTCAGTCTTCTTGCTCAAACACTCCAAAAACAAGACCTAGAAAATTTTAGCCCCAAAAGACCAAGTTTAAGAAAGTCATTTCAATGAAATAGTGAAATACATTGAGTAACCTTAACTGTATCTATTACTATTCATTGATTCCTGCCATGACTGGTTATAGATATGTTGAAACAAGTATTTCTGGTAATGTTAACTGTTTATAAAACCTAAAAAAGTGAAAGAACATGGTTTTGTTGTGATAGTTTTGTCTAAGGGCACAGTGTTCAGGTTGCTATTGGGAGATGAAATGTGAATGGCAACAAAAAACAACAGAAAATATGAGCAGTAATTCGAGATCTTACAGACCTTCTTCACATCAACCCATCAACAGTCTCATTTGACTGCAGCAAAAGGAGACCTCTTGGCAAGCTGTCCTTTGAGTTCATTTCTTAGCTTCCTGGCTCATGTAGAATAGTGATTGAAATGTAGCCGTGTTAGTCTGGTGTAGCTGAAACAAAATACAGGACTATGTAGCACTTTAAAGACTAACAAGATGGTTTATTAGATGATGAGCTTTCGTGGGCCAGACCCACTTCCTCAGATCAAATAATGGAAGAAAATAGTCACAACCATATATACCAAAGGATACAATTTTTAAAAAAATGAACACACATGAAAAGGACAAATCACATTACAGAACAGAAGAGGGATGTGGGGGGCGGGGGGAAAGGAAGGTGAATGCCAGTGAGTTAATGATATTAGAGGTGGGGAAGGGGAGATGTCTGTGAGTTAATAGTATTAGAGGTGATAATTGGGGAAGCTATCTTTGTAATGGGTAAGATAGTTGGAATCTTTGTTAATTCCCCTGCGGAGAGTGTCGAATTTTAGCATGAATGCCAGTTCAGAGGATTCCCTTTCAAGTGCAGATTTGAATGTCTTCTGAAGTAGGATGCAGGTTAGCAGGTCATTCAGACAGTGTCCTTTCTGGTTGAAATGGCAAGCAACTGTTTTTACTTTGTGATCCTGTCTAATGTCTGTTTTGTGGGCATTGATTCTTTGGCGAAGTGTCTGAGACGTTTGTCCAATGTACATAGCAGACAGACACTTTCGGCACATGATAGCATAGATTATATTTCTGGAGGCTCAGGAATATGTATTCTTGATCATATAAAAAATAAAAAAGCAAATTGAAAGAGCCAAACGAATACCTAGAAACCATCTACTACAAGACAGACCCAAGAAAACCAACAATAGAACACCACTTGTCATCACCGTCAGCTCCCAACTTAAACCTGTCCAACACATTATCAATAGATTACAGCCTATACTGGAACAGGACACTAAACTACAAGAAGCTCTGGGAGACAGACCCATAGTCTCCTATAGACAACCACCTAACCTCAAGATGATTCTTACCAACAACCACAGGACATACCACACTAATACCAACCTTGGTACTTTCCCTTGCAGCAAACCCCGCTGCCAGCTTTGTCCACATATTCACTCTGCTGACACCATTATTGGGCCTAACCAAGTGAGTTATAAGATCAAGAATACATATTCCTGCGCCTCCAGAAATATAATCTATGCTATCATGTGCCGAAAGTGTCCGTCTGCTATGTACATTGGACAAACGTCTCAGACACTTCGCCAAAGAATCAATGCCCACAAAAGAGACATTAGACAGGATCACAAAGAAAAAACAGTTGCTTGTCATTTCAACCAGAAAGGACACTGTCTGAATGACCTGCTAACCTGCATCCTACTTCAGAAGACATTCAAATCTGCACTTGAAAGGGAATCCTCTGAACTGGCATTCATGCTAAAATTCAACACTCTCCGCAGGGGACTTAACAAAGACTCCAACTATCTTACCCATTACAAAGATAGCTTCCCCAATTATCACCTCTAATACTATTAACTCACAGACATCTCCCCTTCCCCACCTCTAATATCATTAACTCACTGGCATTCATCTTCCTTTCCCCCCACCCCCACATCCCTCTTCTGTTCTGTAATGTGATTTGTCCTTTTCATGTGTGTTCATTTTTTTAAAATTGTATCCTTTGGTATATATGGTTGTGACTATTTTCTTCCATTATTTGATCTGAGGAAGTGGGTCTGGCCCACGAAAGCTCATCATCTAATAAATCATCTTGTTAGTCTTTAAAGTGCTACATAGTCCTGTATTTTGTTTTGGCTCATGTAGAGAGAGATCATCAGAATCTTACCAATGAGTGATAAAGAGGCTGTCACTACCTACATGGATAAGCAGGATAAGGATGAAAGGAATGAGGTCCTGGCAGGGGATGTGTGGAAAGATTAGATAACAAGTGGGAATCCGGATAGAGCCAAACAGTTCCCATAGAGTTTCCTACCTGGTCAAAACCAGGAAACACACAAAATATTGTATTGAAAGCCTTATTTCATGAGATTTTCAGACCAAAGATTAGCTAAACTCCAGACTGGTGAATTAGATAAACTTCTAAACCTCAAGCTTCATAGACTCATAGAGATGTAGAGCTGACAAGGACTTCAAGAGGTCATCAAAGCCAGCTCCATCTTTCATTGACGGTTCATATGGGAAGTGTTGAGTGGTCTATATGAAATAGTGGTCTTCTCCAGTTCTTGGTGGACAAGTAACCTGGCTGCAGTCAATCTCTACCAAAGCCTACAGCAATACTTTCATGTGCATTGAATTTAAAGTTTGTCTGGATCTATAAATGGTCTGCCTCGAGTAAAAGTATATTTTAAAAGAATAAATTGTTGATTACACCGGTCTACAATTTTTTAGAAGTCGACTGCTTCAGAGATAAAATGTGCTATTTATTATGTATTTTGATGTGCTGAATTCAAATATGACAATTAAAACAACTGATTTGCTACTGTTTCCAAGATATTTACGTTTTTACATTTTACGTCTATGTATATTGTGTAAATAGTAGAGTTTTAATCATAAATTGTAAACCTAGGTCTTTCATGTGTTTATGGTTGCTTTACATGGTCATACTTCACCTGTTCTGTTTATGTAACACTTTAAAAATCAGCAAAAGGGTTATATAAATAAAATTTATTATGAAATAAAAGGCAAAAAATTATTATGTAGATAGTTTAATCCTATCTACAGTGTCTACTCGGCGCTTCTTGGCTTGTCTCTTGTATTCGTTAAATGGAGCGTCTCTTGTCACTGTCCAGCAATAGTCTGCAAGCATTGATGGGGTCCATTTGCCCTGATAGCATTTGTCCATTGTTGCAATGTCCTGGTGAAATCGCTCGCCGTGCTTGACACTCACTGCTCCATAATTCGGTGGAAAAAAATCTAGATGAGAGTGCAAAAAATGTATCTTTAGTGACATGTTGCAACCAAGGCTTTTGTATGCCTTGAGGAGGTTTTCCACCAACAACCTGTAGTTGTCTGCCTTGTTGTTTCCAAGAAAATTTCTTGCCACTAACTGGAAGGCTTACCATGCCATCTTTTCCTTGCCATGAATTGCATGGTCAAATGCATCATCTCGAAGAAGTTCACGAATCTGAGGACCAACAAAGACACCTTCACTTAACCTTGGAAATTTTGCACGGAGGTACTTGAAAGCTGCTTGTGTTTTGTCCATGGCCTTGACAAAGTTCTTCATCAGACCCAGCTTGATGTGTAAGGGTGGTAACAAAATCTTCCTTGATTCAACAAGTGGTGGATGCTGAACACTTTTCCTCCCAAGCTCCAATGACTGTCGGAGTGGCCAATCTATCTTGATGTAGTAGGAATCTCTTTCACGACTATCCCATTCGCAGAGAAAACAGTAGTACTTTGTGTATCCAGTCTGCAGACCAAGCAAGAGAGCAACAACCTTCAAATCACCACAAAGCTGCTACTGATGTTGGTCATAGTTTATGCACCTCAAGAGTTGTTTCATGTTGTCATAGGTTTCCTTCATATGGACTGCATGACCAACTGGAATTGATGGTAAAACATTGCCATTATGCAGCAAAACATCCATAACTTCTAGGAATAACATGATGCAATTCATATCATGTATGATGCAATACCAGCTTCAGATTACAACATTCATTGTTTTGCCTAAAAAGCAAGTACTGTCCAAACCCAGTCATAGATTTATTCATAGATCCAGTCAAAGATGTATTTTAGTCATTTCTGGTTTAAATTGAGATCCCTTCCCTTTATAACTCACTTATCTTCCGCCATTCACAAGTCAAGGATCGTATATACTGACCCAATAGTCGTATATACTGACCCAATCTTAAAAACTAGAGCCAATCAACAATTTTAAGCATCATTTTCATTCTCAGTGACCCAGAATTAGTAAAGTTTGACTACATTTATTTCAGAAGCATTTTGACTGTAGATCAGTGTTATCAGATAGTTTGAGATCAATAAAAAGAATTATTCAAAAGAAGCTTCAGATGGTTAATAGAATACTACTGAGTTTTCAGGTCTCTGGATGCCAGATGATGGACTGCATGTCATATGTGTTTGTCTCAGGAGAGGGAACAAACAGAGACTAGGCAATAACTGAATGAATCATATGAAATCAGATGAGACTTACTTGCAGAGGCACTGTGAGCTTGTAACTCACTCTAACAGATGTATGTAATACCAAACTCACAAAAGTCAGATGAAAGTGAGAACATCTACATTTTTAAAAAATATGTGAGACAATAATGAGAACACAGTTGGGTGTTTATTCATTTCTTACTGAAAAATGTAGGGCTTTGAGAACCACCATGAAAATATATATTAGTGTATATGCTGTTATGAAGACAACTACAAAAATCCATTCTGAGCAAACTTCCAATTAGTCTTTCTTACCAAATACCATTTGTGTTCGCTTTTGAGTTCACTTATTTTCTCCTTAATTTGTAATCTCTCTCTTCTGCTTCCAAATTGCTCATAGCAGTCTATTGCCATATCAACCCTAATGCCATCAAAGATATTTCTTTTTGCTTCCAGAAAACCATAATAATGCACTTAGCATGAACAAACATGGCACATGATGTTAATTATTGTAATAGATGTTTAATTGCATATTTACTATACATGGAAATATGAATGAGCAATCCAGGAAAATAACAAGATATGTTTGTACCACTATGTTGAGATTTTTTGTTTTAATTCTTCATTGATCTTTGTTTTGCCCTAATCTGCTTTATCATGCCGTCTGGGTTGAGAGGAGTGGTTATAAATGTTATGCCTACCACTACAATTCTGTATGGAGTGCTCAGAGAATTTATACCAGGAATCACTCTAATAACTGTGGAATAGTTGTTTGCACCATTGACATGATGGGACCTTTGCCACTGGCTTTAATGAGAGCAAAATCAAGCCTTTAGTATTGTTCTTAAGAGGTCTGACTAACTTTGAAGATGGCCACTTGTGGAAGTGGTTTCACGATACATTCTGAAAGTGTAAGGTTCCGGGAAATTTTTAAACATGTCCAAACACAGATTTATTGAATAGTGCCATGCAGGAGCATTGTGATGATCTGACGATATAAGCAATTACAGACAGTTGGCATTGTCTCATTCCCATCACTCCCAAGATGTTTAGCAGCATAAGCCATGGGTACTTTTTCTCACTCTCATCAACACTTACATTTTTGTCAAATCTCTTTATATTTTTTGAGTTTACCTGTATTGCATTAACACATGGATTAAATTATTGTCCTGTATAATATTCTCTTAATTCATGAGAGCTTTAAATACTTATGAGGAGCAAGAAATTGACACTTCCAAAGTTGTTAAAGCCCCAAAGTTTTATATCCAGAACGTCAGGGAAGCTGCAGAGGGCTCAAGCATAGCTGTAATATGTGTTTATTTTTTCCTTTTTGTGTTGTTGTTTTGTTCATTTAGACACTAGCATGAGTCGATATCATGTCCAGTGGTTCCCAGAATCCTGTGCGCACAATGAAACTAAAGGGCCTGAAAAAGCAACTGGCCTTACCTATGTAAGTTGACATTCAGTCTCTTGCTTAACTTGTAGTAGTATACAGTCATCAAGAATGAGACATGGGGAGGATGGAAAGGAAGAGGGAAAGGATATATAATAGAACAAAGCATGTTTTATGCCTATCACAGGTACAGTAGGAGTGGGTTTTCTTTATTTCATGGAAGAGTAGTGATATATTTGGGATTGTTAATTTAAACAAACATAAAAAGTAGTCTAAATGAATTTAGTGCATTCAAATGCTTTAACTGAGTATCTGAAGTGTTTATATTACACTACAAGGCAAACCTGTTTGTACCATGCACATATACTTATACAGCATTTACTACAAAGGGGTCCTAATGGATGGACCCCTGGAAACCACCGCAATACAAATACTGAATATTAAGCAAAATAAGCAGCTAGGGTTGTTTTCAAACAAAGGGAAGTTTCCAGGCTCCCCCTGAGAAGAGTAAGAGATGAAGAAAAGAGCCTCAAATGATAGATGCTAGATATTAATTCTGGAAGGTGCAAAGATATCACAGTTATTCTCCATCACCGGCAATTTAAAATCGAGATTAATTTTTTAAAAATATGCTTTAGTGCAAATAGGAATTAAATCTGGGGAAGTCTCATGACTTGTATTATGCAGTAAGTCAGACTAGATAATCACAGTGGTCCATACGGTCCTTAAAGTCAAGTAGTGATGCAATATAAGAACCTAGATAAAAGAGAGAAAGGTTCTAGATTATTATCCTTGTGTATAAATAAATACTTTATCTCAATTATATTTTAGCAATGGCATTTCTTCCTTCTGAATGTGCCATTCAGTCTAGTACTATTCTACTCAAGTCACATGCTTTACAAACATTACTGTCACGGGGTGCGGCCCCAGTCCGCCGCCCCCACCGCTTTGCTTACAGACAGGTAGTGCCCAATGCACCGCTTGCTCGCGTACCTCCTTGGCGGAGTGGGGGGTCCGGGCCCGCCCTCACTCCGGACCCCGACCCAGGGCCCTGACACCGAGAGCGTGCCTCTCGGTGGTAGCAGGGGGGTAGTACCCCAAACACACCTGCTCCCGGGATCCACGACCCGCCCTGGGTCCTACTCCACTCCGCCGGCCGCTGCCCCGCTTACCGGGTTGCTCCGCTTCCTGCCTTCCCGTCCGGGACCGCCCCACTCGGGTTCCTCTGCCTGTGGCTCGCCTTTCCTCCTCCTGGCTTCTCCCCCTTGCCGCTCTGGTCCCGGCCTTTTTCTGCTCCTCTCCACTTCCGGGTTCCCCCCTCCCCCCTCCGTCGTCGCGCTTGTGACGTCACCCGCCACGCTCCCGGGCGCGCCGTGATGACGCGCCACGGCCTCCCCGTCCCCGTTCCCTGCGTCCTCCGGAACTGAGGCGTCTGCGTCCCTCTCTCCCGCGGCCCCCGCTGCCGCTTGCGAGTGGCGGGGCGGTTCTGCCCCGTCACACATCTCCCCCCTTCCTACGGTCTGTCCGCCCTCCAGTTGCTCGTCACCCGGCAGCCGCGAAAGACAGTCCGCGTTCACGTTATCTTTACCCGGTCTGTGTTTAATGTCAAAACGGAAAGGTTGCAAGCTCAGGTACCATCGCATTATCCGTGCGTTGTTATCCTTCATGGACTGCATCCATCTCAGTGGCGCGTGGTCCGTCACCAGCGTGAAGGTGTTGCCTGTAAGAAAGTAGCGTAAGGAGTCTATGGCCCATTTGATGGCCAGCGCTTCCTTCTCTATCACGGCATAGTTCCTCTCCCTAGGGAACAGCTTCCGGCTTAGGTAGGCTACGGGGTACTCTGCGCCCTCCTCCTCCTGTGCGAGGACTGCCCCGAGCCCTACCTCGGAGGCGTCAGTCTGCAAGAGGAACGGCTTCTCGAAATCGGGGGACCGTAGTACTGGGCCCGACACCAGGCACTGCCGTAGTGTCTCAAACGCCCTCACCCCTTGGGGCGTCCACACCACCCTCTGGGGTTTCTCTTTCTTTGTCAAGTCTGTTAAAGGGGCCGCCAGGGAGGCAAAGTGCTTTATAAACCGTCTATAGTACCCCGCAAGGCCCAGGAACTGGCGTACTTGTCGTTTGGTGTGGGGCCGGGGGTAATCCCTAATGGCGCATACCTTGTCTAGCAGTGGTTTTAGCCGGCCCCTCCCCACCGTGTACCCGAGGTAGGATACCTCCCTCTTCCCGAACTGGCACTTCTTGGGGTTAGCCGTGAGCCCGGCCCGTTGGAGCGCTCGCAGGACGGCTCCCAGCTGCTGCAAATGCTCCTCCCACGTCCTACTGAAGACGACGATGTCATCTATGTATGCTGTGGCGTAGTCGCGGTGGTCCTCTAAGATCTCGTCCATCAACCTCTGGAATGTGGCTGCTGCACCGTGTAACCCGAACGGCATGGTGACGAACTGGAATAGACCGAACGGGGTAGCGAATGCTGTCTTCTCTCTGGCCGCCGGCGCCAGGGGTATTTGCCAGTACCCTTTCGTAAGGTCGATCGTTGATAGGTATTCCGCCCGCCCCAGGCGCTCCAGTAGCTCGTCCACCCTGGGCATGGGGTATGCGTCGAACTTCGATACCGCGTTTAACTTACGGAAGTCTATGCAGAACCGTATGGCTCCATCCTTCTTCGGGACCAGTACGATGGGGCTACGCCACTCGCTCCGTGACTTCTCCACCACTCCCCACCGCAACATGTCCTGCAGCTCTTTTTGGACCGTGTCCCACAACTTCCGGGGGATGGGACGTACCTGATCCCTCACTCGACTCCCCGGTTCCGTCGTGATCTCGTGGTACGCCCGGGTCGTCCTCCCTGGTCGGCTCGTCAGGCTGGCGGCCGCCTGTTGTAGTACCGCCCGCAGTTGTGCCTGTTGAGTAAGGTTTAGCTCCCTCCCCATGGGGCTGGCCGCCCAAGTGACCTCTTCCTCGCCCCAGGGTCCGAACTCGATCTCCGTACTAAGGGCTTCCGATGGGGGCTCCTCCCGGGGTACCCATCGTTTTAACAGGTTGATGTGGTACACTTGGCTCTGCCGGTGCTTTCCCCCTACCTGGACTTCATAGTCCACCTCCCCAATCCTCTTGGTCACCCGGTAAGGTCCCTGCCACTTGGCCAATAACTTGGACTCCCCTGCCGGCAGCAGGACCAGCACTGGGTCACCCGGGTTAAAGACCCTTAGCCGCGTCCCTGCGTTGTAATGGCGGGCCTGGGTTTCTTGGGCTTTTTTCAGGTTTTCTTGCGCCCACCTGCCTATAGTTCGCATGCGGTCCCGCAACTTGATTACGTATTGGACCGCCCCTAGGGCAGTGGATGCCTGCTCTTCCCATCCCTCCCGCACCAAGTCTAGTATGCCCCGCGGGCGTCGGCCGTACAATAGTTCGAACGGAGAAAACCCTACCGAGGACTGCGGTACCTCTCGTATTGCGAAGAGCAGGGGTGGCAGCAGCTTGTCCCAGTCTCGTGGGTCGTCTTGGACCAGCCTCCGCAACATGGCTTTTAGGGTTTTGTTGAAGCGTTCTACCAGCCCGTCCGTCTGAGGGTGGTAGGCTGCGGTGCGAATCTTCTTTATCTGCAGCCATCTGCACAGTTCTTTCATTAGGCGCGATACCAGGTTCGTCCCCTGGTCCGTCAGGATCTCTTTCGGGAGCCCGACGCGGGCGAACATTTTCACCAGCTCATCGGCTATCGTAGCCGCGTTGGTCTTGCGCAGGGGGACAGCCTCCGGGTAGCGGGTGGCGTAATCCACCACCACTAGTATATACTGGTGCCCTCTCCGAGTCCGCTCCAAAGGCCCCACGAGGTCCAAACCTATCCTCTCGAAGGGTTCGGTCACTAGCGGCATGGGTACGAGGGCATCCCGTGGGACCCGTGCCTCCGCTGTCCGTTGGCACTGGGGGCATGATCTACAAAAGTTCTTGACATCCTGGTATACCCCTGGCCAATAAAACCGTTGGATCACCCGCTGTTGCGTCTTCTCAATTCCCAAGTGCCCGGCCCAGGGATTGTCGTGGGCCATCTCCATCACCCGCCACCGGTACGCTTTTGGGACGAGTAGCTGGGTTTCCCCGCCTGCTGTCCCTGGGACCCGGTACAGCCGGTCCCCTTGGATCTCGAAGTGGGGTCCCTGTTCGCTTTGCTGTTGGGTCCCCTCGTCTTCCACCCGGGGCTCTAACGCGTTTTCCCAGGCGTGCTGTAATGACGGGTCCTCCCGCTGCAAGGCTAAGAAGTCGCCGGTATCGACCTCTAGGGTCATCCGTGCCTCTTCCCCATCTAGCCCTTGTGGGGGCATCGTCTCCTCCTCCTCCTCCTGGGTAGCCCACGCCTCCCGCGTGTCCCTTACGCCGGTAGGGCCCCGTTCCCCTAGCAGCCGCCGTAGCCCGGGCCAATCCCGGCCTAGTAACACGGGGTAGGGTAGTCGGTGAGCCACTGCTACTCGTAACTCCCCGCCCTGGCTCCCGTCGTGTAGCCTCACCCGGGCCGTCGGATACGGCCGGGTGTCCCCGTGTACGCACTTGATCCAAACTTGGGCCCCCGTGTGCCCTGATCTTCCTAACGCGTCTCTCCGCACTAACGTTTGTCCACACCCCGAGTCTAGAACGGCCTCTACTACCTCCCCGTTCAAGCGTATCCGCCTTATCATGCGGGCCCGGCTTACCTCCTGCCGCGGGCCCTTCCGGGGTCTAGGTTGGCCGTAAGTGCAGTCCATCATAGGACAGTCCCGCCGGATGTGGCCTTCCTGTCCGCACTGGTAGCACGTCGGTTTTGGTTGGATCTTCTGTGTGTCCTCTGCCCTCTTCCCGACTTCGGCCCGGGGTTCCCCTTTTCCGTGGTCCTCAGTGCCACGCCATACCGGGGCCAATCGCCGCTCCGGTCCTCGGACTGGGGGGCTTCCAGCCCTGGGCCCCGTGTTGTCCCGCCCTTCCTTCCCTTTGGGGCTAGGGCCTCCCCGACCCACCGGGTTGGTCGTTGCGCCTACCTTGCCAGGTCCTTCCAGCGTCTCGGCTGCCATGAAGTGCTCCATGAGCGTGACCGCTTCCTCTAGGGTCCCGGGCAGATGTCGCCGGACCCACTGTTGGCCCTCCGCGGGGAGCACTTGCAGGTACTGCTCGAGTACGACCAGGTCGGCCACCTGAGTCGCGGTCTTGGTGGACGGTTCCAGCCACCGAAACCCGGCTTCCCGGATCCGCTGCGCCACTGCCCGCGGCCGCTCCCCTGTTGCATATCTGGCCGCCCGGAACCTCTGCCTATATGTCTCGGGCGAAATACCAAGTTGGTCGAGAATCGCCTCCTTGACCTTGTAGTAGCACAGCGAGTCCCGGTCGGACAAACTCCGGTAGGCGAGTTGGGCCGGACTGGACAGGTAAGGGGCGAGTATAGTGGCCCAGTGTTCTTGGGGCCAACGGGCCGCCGTGGCCACTCGTTCGAAAGTTACCAAAAATGCCTCGGCGTCGTCCTCGGCCCCCAGTTTGGTGAGCCTGATGGGGAGTCGCGCTGGGCCCGCCGCCTCCTCTTCCTCGTCGTTGGTGGGTCCGATCAGGCCCGCCCCATCCTTCAGCTCCCTTACCAGCTGCTTCTGCTGTTCTCTAAACTCGGAGGTTAGTTGTCGCAACGCCTCCGTTTGTTGCTTCTGGAGCTGGCGTTGGCTATCCACCAGCCATTCTACAATTTTGTCGGCATCCATGGTGCCGTGTCCTATTTTGAAATGGTAGTTAGGATAGAGTGGCCACCAGCCAGCGAGAACGGAAAATAAAACAAACCACCACCCTCGCACCCTCGGTTTCAGGGGTGCAAAACTGCCCACATTCTCCACCACGTGTCACGGGGTGCGGCCCCAGTCCGCCGCCCCCACCGCTTTGCTTACAGACAGGTAGTGCCCAATGCACCGCTTGCTCGCGTACCTCCTTGGCGGAGTGGGGGGTCCGGGCCCGCCCTCACTCCGGACCCCGACCCAGGGCCCTGACACCGAGAGCGTGCCTCTCGGTGGTAGCAGGGGGGTAGTACCCCAAACACACCTGCTCCCGGGATCCACGACCCGCCCTGGGTCCTACTCCACTCCGCCGGCCGCTGCCCCGCTTACCGGGTTGCTCCGCTTCCTGCCTTCCCGTCCGGGACCGCCCCACTCGGGTTCCTCTGCCTGCGGCTCGCCTTTCCTCCTCCTGGCTTCTCCCCCTTGCCGCTCTGGTCCCGGCCTTTTTCTGCTCCTCTCCACTTCTGGGTTCCCCCCTCCCCCCTCCGTCGTCGCGCTCGTGACGTCACCCGCCACGCTCCCGGGCGCGCCGTGATGACGCGCCACGGCCTCCCCGTCCCCGTTCCCTGCGTCCTCCGGAACTGAGGCGTCTGCGTCCCTCTCTCCCGCGGCCCCCGCTGCCGCTTGCGAGTGGTGGGGCGGTTCTGCCCCGTCACAATTACATTACTGAAATTGACACACCACACACAAGTCAGTGAATAATGAAGGAAACTTCAATATAAGAAACCTTGATCAGCCATTCTTTTGTACCCTGCCTCTTTCTAAGAAGTCAACTCACTGAAGTTACAGGTGACTAAATGCTAGTCTAAATCAAATGGAAGAGGTGGGATTTACTGCTGTCAGATGGTGTAGATGGATTTAAAAAGAGGATAGATTTTTGTGTGTGGTAAGTAACAGTATTTGGAGTTATACATACTAAGGGCAGGGAAAGCTTACATACAGGTTGAAACTCTCTTAACCGTGATTCTCTGGTCCAGCAACTGCCATGGTCTGGCATGGATGTTGCAGGACCAGAGAGTTCCCCTGGAGGGCCAGCAGTAAGGATCCCTGTGGGACCTGCAGAGCAGTGGGCTGCGCACAGGGAGCTGACAGCAGGGCCACTCAGCACGTGGCAGTGGCGTTTCCCAGAAGGGTTGGTTGACCTGGTGTGTGGCTTCCCAGCAAGGCTGGGAGCCCTGTCGCGCAATGCATACATGGCTGTTCAGGAAGCTCCAACATGCAGGGTTGCCCACAGAGTCCCGGCGCACGCAGCTTTCCAGAGTCCTGCCTGGAGCCCCAGCACTGGGCTATTTGACGGAGCCACAGCAGCGATGGCTGCCCACTCTGTTAGCAGGGCAGTGAGGTCAGCAGGAGGTGGGAAATTGGCTGGGAGGCCAACGGCCAGGAAAGAGGGGCAATAGCAGGGGTAAAAAATGACCTCTCCTGGTGCAGCAAAATCCCTCATCCAGGACCAGTTAGGTCCCCAGGGTACTGGAGCAGGGAGGTCCTACTTGTAATTCATGTAGTCTGATTTAGAAACCCCTATGCTTATGAGATCTTATCTATTATTCTAAAATAGTTAAGAAACTTCTTTCAATCAATATATGATTAAAAAGGGCTTGATGTTTAAAACCTTACTCCCTTTGGGTCTAATCTTGCTTCTAATGTTATCAATGGTAAAACTCTCACAGACTCTACTCGGTTCACAACTTGACTTCTGAATAATCTGAAGTAGGAAATACAGGCCTGTTGAGTTTGCAGGATACTCTTCGCAGCTTCTAATACTGTAATATTCTCCTTCAGATGTACCCTGAACAATCTGATTAACAAATAAGGAACTTATCCCTACAGTCCTTATTCGTGCCAGTAGTTACTTCAGCATCAAAGTGACAATTTTTTTACAAGTGCTGTTCTAGAGGGACTGCACTAGAATGTTCTCAGTAGTCTATTAGTTATGAACTTTTCACGTATGCACTGTTGCTGTGGCCATGTTGGTCTTAAGATATTAGAGAGGTGAGGTGAGTGAGGTAATATTTTTTATTGGACCAACTTCTGTTAGTGAGAGGAACAAATCTTGGAGCTTACACAGAGTTCTTCTTTGGGCCTGGTTCACAGTATCACTGCTAACTACAAATTGGAACAGATTGTTTAGCATAAGTAGTTAACACATATTTCAAAGGACCATTTAAGGTGAAGTTGCCCATTAAAATATATTGAAATATGTGTTAACTACTTATGCTAAAGAATCTATTATTTAGAAGTGGCACTTTTGAGTTCTTTTCTCAGAGCTGAAGAAAAGCTCTGTGTAAGCACAGAAGCTTGTATCTCTATCACCAATAAAAGTCGGTCCAGTAAATACTAGCTCTCTAATAATGCACTTTCCATGTCAATCATGAGAAAATTGACTTAGCTTAGCTCTAACAGTCTTTCTCTGTTATCAGACACAGAGTACAACATTTTCAGAAGTACCTAATCAATTTAAAGGCCTGAAAATCAGTGGGACTTGGGGTCCTAAGTCACTTAGGTGACTTTTGACATTTAACCAGAAGCTAGCATGTCTCTTATTAAACTTGATTGGCACAAAAACACATATGGACTTTCAAAGGGATCAGGGATCTTGTTTAGTTGTTACATTAAAGCTACACTCTACACATAATTATGTTTTATTGCTCAGTTATGGATCTTTTCCTGCTTAGGGGGATATCATGCTATATCAAAGGGTAAAAGTAGGAAGTCCTTAAAGAAAGACATATAAGGCCCTTTGAGATTTGCATGTATCTTAAAAGGAGTTCTTAAATGTAGACTAAGCCTGTCTTTCATCTCAGCTTAAATCAGATTCCTTGCATTTATTTAATTGGATTAGCATTTTTCATCCTCTCACTGCCATTCCCACTACCTTTTTGCCAAGGGATTGTTCCCTGTGTTAGAAGTTAGCGACTTTGAAGCAGCACGACGAAGGTACAGTTTAGGATTGAAGAAAGTATCCCGCTACCATGATAATGTTTTTCAAATTATAATTTAATAATACTTTAGGCAGTATTTGCTTTGTTCTCTGAATAAAAACCACATTTGCATGTGCTAATCATGTAGAGTAAAAACTCTTTCCTTGAAACAAAAACATTTAATCTTATGCCAACGTTATGTTTTTTTTAAAAAATGGTTTATTCGCAGCATATACTGTTTTTCTTGGTCTAGGAAAACTACATAATTCTTCAGGATCTGTCATTTTCATGTAAATATAAAGTGACCGTTCAGCCAGCAAGATCTAAAGGTCGTTTGAAGGCTGAAAGTATTTTCTTTACCACCCCACCTTGCTCTGCTCTTAAAGGAAAAAACCACAAGCACATTAGTTGTCCTGCTGAAGGCGGTAAGTCATAATCTGAAGAATTTGCAGAGAAGATTCAAGCACACTTCAAGGCACTCAAATACAAGTTTTGTAAAGGGTTTTTTTTTTTTTTTTTTTTGGATCTGGATGAACTCTTTGAATTCTTTTAGTAGGAAATTTGTCTAACAAATACTTTCAAAAATTTTCTTCATTATAAATTCAATCAAATTAAATACACAGAGGTTTAGTTTTACCTACCTGACAGATTATTATAGTAAGATTTGGACACTTAAATAAGAATTTCAGGGGATTATTCAAATAAACAGTATATTGTAGCAGGATTATCCTTGACATTGCTAGTCTTTTAAGGGCTTGTTTGTGAAGGAAAGTTTTATCAGTTATACAGAGAGAATTATACAAATATTAGCTATACCTTTATAATCCACTTTGTAAATACTTTTATTCTAGTGTGAGAGTGGTTGGGTTAGGTTTAACTTTACCTCCTTCCCAAATAAGCTGCAGCAAAAAGCCACACAACAACAACAAACATTTTTATACTGGTATAGGTGCCCACACATAGGATTATACTGGAATAGATATGAGTTTAAATTCACATCTAGTTTATATCCCAAAGTACTTTCCTTTGCTGACAAGGCTTCAAATTGTGAGCTTGAATTGCCTGCACATTATGTAGTTATTTACACCGGTATAAAGTGAGTATAAAAAAGCTTTCATTTTCATTTGGCAGATTGCGTACCACTTTGGACAGGTAAGTGACCAACAAAATACAAGACCATTGAGAATCACACCATGGGACTATAATATACCTTTTTTACCAGATGCAATATAGGGTGCATCTATACTGCACCTGTAGCTCGAAATAAGCTATGCAATTTCAGCTAAGCAAATTCCATAGCTTATTTCTAGTCAATTTCAAAACACCTTATTTCATAATTTGGTGCTGTCTATATAGTGCCAACTTTCAAAATAACACGCTATTTCAAAATGTCCCTTACGGCTTGTGGAACAAGGTTTATAGCGATGTCGGCATAGCGAGCCCGTTATGTTTTAAAATAATGGGCGTGCTGTTCAGACACAGTATAGCTATTTTGGGATACCAGGAGGTCTCCCAAAATTGATCCACAGTGTAGATGTAGCCATAGAGAAGTCAATTTGAAACTCTCCTAAATTAGAGTTTATACTGTTCCTTTTTCAGAAGTATCTTTATCAGAGCCAGCATCAGGTTTATGGTGCCATTCCATGAGTTTTCCTGAACTCCCAGCCAAGAAGAGACAAGCTTGTGTTCTTGGACCTTAGTGAAGAAATACTGCTTACTTGTCCGTGAAAAGCCTGACTTTTAACATGGCACTCCCTGTTGTCATAGGTCACCATTTACATCATCTCAAGCTAAGAGGAACTTGATCAGAAGTTTGAATTTTAGCCAGAAGTCATCTGAAATAAGCCTGTCATTGCTAAACATCTTGGCTGTGTCTACACTGGGCCATTTATTCCGGAAAATCAGCCACTTTTCCGGAATAAGCTGCGAGCTGTCTACACTGGCCCTTGAATTTCCGGAAAAGCAACGACATTGAACTGTACAAAATCAGCCGCTATTCCGGAAAAACTATTCTGCTCCTGCTCGGGCATAAGTCCTTATTCCGGAACACTGTTCCAGAAAAGGGCCAGTGTAGACAGCCCAGTAGTCTTTTCCGGAAAAAAGCCCCGATCGCGGAAATGACGATCTGGGCTCTTTTCCGGAAAAGGGCTTTTCCGGAAAAGCAGCCTGCCAGTGTAGACGCTCCTTTTCCGGAAATACTTATAATGAAAACTATTCTGTTTTAAGCATTTCCGGAAATTGATGCCAGTGTAGACACAGCCCTTAAGAAAAGAGGTGGCAAAAAGTTGGTAGAGTCCTGAGAAAACCAGATAGAGAAATACAATAAACTTGTCAAGAAACAGACTATAACCCTGAGATCTCAAGCTATATTAGCACCATTTCAGCTGTTCCTCAAAATTAAACTCATTCTTTCACCTCAAATTTTTGCAGCACCAGTTCTCCCCAAAGTGCTGGCCAAACCCGAGAATCTATCTGCCTCTTTCATTGTTCAGGAAGTAAACATTACGGGTCACTTTTCATGGAAGATATCAAAGGCAAATCTTCACCAGCCCATGACAGGATTTCAAGTCACCTGGGCAGAGGTTACAACAGAGAGCAGACAAAACAGCTTACCCAACAGCATCATTTCCCAGTCTCAGATACTGCCAGCAGTAAGTTTTCTTTTCATTGCCGGGGTTATTGCATGTTTGTGTGCATGAATATTTTTGTATTTTTAATCATGAGTTAGCTGCAAGGCACCATTGGGATTTTTTTGGTACTGCGTATCTGAGCAGGAAATGGGTTGACTCCCTCCCTATTTTGGGATACCTTTACAACTGTATCTACAAATGGGTACAACTACTCATCTTGATGGTGCACCACACGTTATCAAATTAGCAGCTTTATTTGAGATGTGCCTTAATGAAGGCAAAGGATCATCAGCAGTCCTGTTTGTAAAAGGACAGTTCCATTTTTAAGACCTCTTGTAGGTGTCCCAACTTTTTCTTAAAAAGAGGCAAATTGTCCTGTATTTTCTATCTCCCCACAATAGTAGTAGCAATTCCTGCTGTTGGCCAGATCAGTGCTTACCAGTGGCCCTCACACCAGCAGTGAGGGTGGGTTCCAGTGTCTGACAATGGGGGGTGGGCATGCGAAGCTGATGATGGAGAGAAAATGGAGGGTGCAGGGTTGGTTGCTCCCCCCACATCTGTCAACACAGCCCCTGCTGTGTGCCAGCTCTTGACTGTCATCCCATTTCTGGCTGGCATTGGCTGCATGCTGTAAACTGTGGTGTCTGGTGCGTGCAGTCAGTCACCAGACAGCAAGCCACTTATGTGTCATCTCTTTTGCAGTATGTCCTTCCAGAGGCCTTAGTTTAATGCCACTAGTCCAGTCTGAAGACTAGACCAGTGGATGGTTGTCTGGTGATTCAACAATTCAAACTGATTTGAAGAAGTTGAACAGAAGGTCTGATTCTTCACTGCCTTGAAAATTTCCTTGAATCATTTGCCAGTGTGCATTCTAATTTGGAAGTCTTTTACATCTACTCTGCTCAAAGCCGTGCAAAGTCTGGCTCATGTTAATGAACATTCCAACTCTGACCACTTCAAAAACAAGATTTAAAATTAGGGCCAGATCATCAGTTTGAGTAGCTGAGTGGATCTATAGTGAGACTACACTTAAAAATTTAAAGTGCTGATGTGGCAAGAGTGCTGGAAGAAAGGTCTCCATGAGGGGAGTAGCTGGCTGTGCTGGGCACTGTGCTTCCAGCACTGTAGCACCGTTTACACTGGTGCTTCACAGTGCTGTATCTTGCTACACTCATGGGGGTGGTATTCCATCCTTGAGCCAGAAAGTTGCACTCAGTGACCAGGACTTGGCCTTATTTTCACTAGCTGAGGCTCTCATTCTTGACTCAAAAAGGGCCAAATCAAATCATTGGCATCTAAACACAGACATTGGCTTCTATAAAATATTTTATGAGACATAAAATGAATTTGTTAAATTAAAAGTAAATACAACTTAGAAATAACTTTAATTTACGGCACTGACATTTTAAATTCAGAAAACTGATAAGAAAATTGAAATTGGAAGTATCAGAAAGTGACATCACAAATATAAGCAAGTGAAATATTAACTATAAGGAATGCTATATTTTAAGAGACGGGAAACATATCTGATTAACTTTATGGGTATGTTGACTCTGTGAACCTTAAAGTCTCTCTGATGGGTATGAATGTATATAGGTTGACTTAAATTTTAGGTGTAAACCAGGCGTGAAAACTGGCTTTATTTCAAATTCTTGCTCTGCCAAATATTTGTCGATACCAACTCTTTATGAACATGCTAATCAAACCAGAAGAGTAGTGACTTAAATAATAAGTGTACAAATCCTTTATAATAAAACCTTAAGAAAGCAATCTGTGAGAGTTATAACACAGTTTAAAACCAATATTTTTAAGAAAGAAAGTATCTACTTTAACATACAATCTGTGCATGGAGCAACTGTATCTATTTTTTTCTGGTTGCCATAAGAATTTATTCCATTCATATATTTTTAGGATCACTATGTGCTGACAGTGCCCAACCTGAGGCCCTCAACGCTTTACCGATTAGAAGTGCAAGTGCTGACTACAGGCGGAGAGGGACCAGCTACAATAAAATCTTTTCGAACACCTGACCTGCTGCCACCTGCACCCCACAGTAAGTGTTGCGATTTGACATAAAAGTATTTGGGCTAGTGTACATGCAGAGAAAGGCATTCACAATATTATCTACTGCAATAATTCAAACAAAGTCTCAAGGTTCTATTCTTGTAATCTTCTATACAGCAAACAATATTAAACTGTTCTGTTTTTAGCGATATTATGGATTCTGGGGATATTGCTTGTAATGAAAATGGAGAATCCTGGTGCGACATTTATTGACTTTGAAACTAGAATGAACTTTTTAATTCCATTCACTGTACATTTACTATACAGTTTTGGTTCTATTTTCCCCATATTTGTGTGAGCATCAAAGTCACTTTGAAACAAAAGAAGGTTCATGTCATCCCACTGTACATGTCTTATAGGACTTTGGAAGCACCAGGAAATTCCCTTCAGTTTCCAAGTAATTGGACAGTGGGAGATGGGGGCCATTCAAGGAAGAATTTACATTGCTCTGTGAAACAATGAATTTCTCTGAGGATTTCCAAGGATGCCCACCTGCACATCCTACATGACCTTATTTCTGCTATGATTCTTGTGTATGTGTCCCACTACAATGCAGTGATACAGACATGCTATTAAGGACTCTCCTTCTTATTAGTGTATTCAAAATCCCACAAAAGGGTCATCTACAAAACAGGAAAATTATTGGCTCTTTAGACAATGTTAATGTTGTGGGGTTATTTCACATTAGGTTTATAGAGGTCTGATGGGTAGATATTGTATAATCCCACCAACTCCCTGCTATACCATCTCCTCACCTTTCTGTGGATCTGGAACTCCATGGAGCTCCCATAGAAGGACTTTTAGGGAGAAGGATGAGTGATGTTACACATAGAAACTTCCATTCCATGTCCCCTTTACCAGAATTCCACTGTTTTTTTTCTCCACTATCAAGAGAGGGGCTAATGTGGCTCTATCCATATGTAATCAAATAAATACAAAACATAGTATCTAGAGGTATAAGATTCTGAATACTAGTAGCTATCCCCTGAGTCATGGAGTTCCATTAGTTCCACCATCCACAGGGGGGGTAATGTGGCTCTACCCATAAGTAATCAAATAAATAAAAAATATAGTATCTAGAACAACAAGGACAAACATCAAAAGATTGCAAACTTTTATTAATAAATGTTTGCGTAAGATCATTGGCCTGAAGTGGTCTCACAAGGTTACAAACATTAGCTTATGGGAAAAAGCAGTGCAATGCCCAGTAGAGCAAGAGATATTGAGAAGAAGATGGCAATGGATTGGCCATATACTGAGGAAGCCACCAACTAGGATTACCAGACAATCTCTATCCTGGAACCCACAGGGAAAAAGGGGAAGAGGAAGGTCAAAGAATAGTTGTACAAGAGACCTGGATATGAATGTGAGGAAAATGGGCAAAAGCTGGAGAGAATTAGAAAAGGTGGCACAAGACAGAGAGGCTTGGAATGAAATTGTTGATGGCCTATGCTTTGCTAAGGGCAAAGAAGATAGTATCTAGAAGTAAAAGATTCTGAATACTAGTAGCTATCCCCTGAGTCATGGAGTTCCATTAGTTCCCAAAACCCATAGTAATAAGTTTAGAACTTCATAGCATAGCAAACCTAAGGGACATAATTAGCTCTTCTCAATGTTTCCCATCAAAGCCTTAAGTTATAGAATATTTGTTATTGATTACATTTGAAGTATACATATGAACTGTGGTTATTTCCTTCTCCCCTGTGAAGAATGTGCCCGCAAACCATCGCATATTGTTTCACAACATAAACAATATTAATCAATATAAATTGATTGCACAACATAAACAAAAAATTATGACAAGTTTCAGAGGGGTAATCATGTTAGTTTGTTTCAGTAAAAACTATGAGGAATCCTATGACAACAGGCCACTTAATGCATCTGACAAAGTGGGCTCCAGCTGACAAAAGTCTTTAAGCTGCACAGGACTCCTCATTTAAAAAACAAATGTTATTTTTTGCAGCACTTCTGTGCAGTTAGATTTTAAGGAGCTGATTGTAACAAAATGCTATTTCCTAAGCATTTGAAATATTTTTATGGGAGCCCAGGAAATGTCTGGCAAATTAGTCCTGATTCAACAACGAAGTAAGAAAAAACCTCACCTGCTTGGATGCTTCCATCATTGCAGAGTGCCACTGAAGACATCTGAACAGTGTGAGAGCCTATGTCACCAGTGGCAAAATTCTTTGCAGATTCAAGGCCTTGTATGCAAGTATTCAACTGAAAAACTGTATCGTCCAATGGCTACAATGGCAGCCTGGCTTGTCAGAGGCCCAGCTTCAAGCTTTCTTTGTCACATACTCTGTGCAAGCCTCTTAGCATCTCCCTGCCTCACTTCTCAGCTTCTGAAAAAAGTGATAACAGCACCACTGTACCATATAGGATTGTTGTAAGGTTTAAATACAGGTCCAACTTTTTTAGTTTGGGACCATTGGGACCTGACTGATGTCAAACCAGAGAATTTGCCAAACCATGGGGAGGTCAATATTGTCTTCCACTGCTTACTGGGCTCTTAGAAAATATTTAGGGGTAAATTAGCACCAAGCAGCTCAGAACACTGAGAGCCAGGACTGGTGGCTATAAAGAAACTTTATGGGACCAAGGGAAACTTGGCCACACCCATGATAAGCGGACATCCTGCTAACTAAAATCATGTTGAACCATGGATGTTGCCAGACGAGAGAGGTTCAAACTGTATCTTGAAGATTGCAAGGTGTTCAGTATAATAACGGGGGCCTAATGATTGTATTGCACATATGGCAAAAGATTAAAAGTGATGAATACTCTTTCTTCTTTACTTAGGACCTCATCTGAAACAGCACCATTCACATCACTACAAGCCACCCCCAGAAAAATACTAGACTGCTTCCTAGAGTCAACCAAGTAACAGAAAAAAAAAACTGAGCTCCCACAAGAAGACTAGAAAAACGCACTTCTGTAGGAGCAATTAATCAATTTTTTCCAGTGGAAGTTACAATCCTGTATGATTTGTAGCTATTTCTACATAGTTTAGGCAGGAAGAATATCATTTATACCAATGCTGGGATGAAATGTACAGCCATTATCATGACAGTATCCCCCCTAATCTGCTAACTGAAGATTTCATCCAATTCAATACATCTGAGAAAAATGTATGTTTGTTGTAATAACATCTTGTTTCCTAGAGTTAAAATAGAAAGGTGCAGTGAATAACAAAGGGTTTTGTTTTGTTAATCTTTATAACAATATTTGAAATATTGTTTTTTTATGTATACATAGTTTTGAAAGCCAGATGCCAGATCTTCAGCTGAGGTAAATTAGCATCTCTTGCTTGAACTCGGTGGAACTATGCCAGTTTACACCAGCTAACCCCATACAGTAATGTAGTTTGCCAGAAAGGAGATCTCTAGCTAAAGTTAGTATACAACCAAATAAGCAGCAACAATAGACACATCTAATTCAGTCTACAATAGAAACTACTATTACATGAACAATAAAAAAGTATATTGTAGTGCGTGATGTATTTCCTTAGGGAATATTTTGTATGGAAATGGTACCATGAAGCTCTCTTCTTACAAAATGTGTTGACGGGGGACATTTTCAAAGGCACAAATGGCAGTTAGGTGCCTATCTTTTGTTGAAGTTCTATAGCAGCTGGATATATGCCTTTGAAAATCTCCTAATTTGCTGTTTGCTATTTTGAAGGAAGCCATATATATTATGACTGTAAGAGAACTAAATAGGAAATGTTCTCATTTTGCACATGGAAATTCCAAGGCACATGTTATGTGATTAGGTTTAGTGCTATTTTGGAGCTTCTTTGGCATTTTAGTATGCATGTCTATGTTCCCCAAGGATCTTTTAGAACAGCAGAATAAATGTACTAGCTACATGCATGGTGCTCCAAAGTATGTGACAATACACGGTTATCTGGGAGTCATTGGCTTATAATTTATTTGAATTCATTTTTCAAATTCAGGCATAAAGTGTCCCTTGTTTTTTCATGGGAGTACAGATGACCTTATTGAGCAATGTAAACAGGCCACACAGAGAGACAGCCTTTAATAGAAAGCAGAAAAGGCATGGATTTATAATAAAAAATGATGGAGAGGTTCTCTATACACACCCTATCCATACAAATATTCCTGTTGATGCAACCTCTTGTCCAAAAAATTGCTGCCTGTGCATTCTCAAGTTGCAGAAGGAGGATGCTACATCTCAAGATTTCTGTAACTTAAAGTTGACAAATAAACCAACAGTCACTTTATGGAATCTCCCAAGAGCAAGTGCCACAAAAACAAACCAACCCACCCAAATCTGACTACAGATATTCTGTACACTAGTTCGTCCTGAGATACCCAGAAGGAGAAAAATACTCAGTGTCACAACGACAATAAATATTTTGCAGAAAACAAAATAAATGATAGTAAAAGTCAAGAGTAATTTCTGAGTAGTTTGTTCATTCAGTTTTTGCAACATTTTAATATTTGTAGAGAAAAGAGAACTAGAGATTATTGCATTAGTTCTGCTATTCTCTTTGTATTTCCTGGTACCTTTTTGATATATACACTCATGGAACAAGTAACTTCACAAAGCTGTCTTTAGGACTACAAGTCCCAGGCTTTGGATAATTACTTCATAAGGTAATAAGGGCTGTTTATGCTTTGACACTACAAAAACAAACAACACTCCCTCACAAAAAACAAACAACCCCTCCCCACCTCCCACCTCCCACCTCCCACAACTTCTTTTCCCTATTACATAATGCAATTAAGCTTTGAAGGGAACAGTAACTGACCGAAGGTCAATTATTTTCACCCAGCTGAAATCTGAAAATCTGTCATGCATCAAAGTACTCAGATCTTGTGAAAGAAATTACTAAATCTTTGCAATTTGGCACCACTCATACATTTAAATTGCATTGGACTTAAATAAGACAAGGAAAGTGCTCTGTGGTTAGATTGTGGAACCTAATTCCCTTAGGTTCCTTTGAAAACATCATCCTAAACCTTTTGGTGAGATTCTATTCTCAGTAACTCTGGAATAAATTAAGAATAAATTGACTGATGTTAATGAAGTTATGATGATTTCACATTGATGTTACTGAGTGCAGACTTGGCCTCTGTCTTTTTGAAATCCAACATTGATGACAAACCTTAGATCAAAAAAGGTAGAAGCTGGCAATTAACAGTTCTTGATTATTATATGGTAGATCTTGATTGTTGAGTGGAGTGTCGTATTCCTCCAAAGGCTTTGAGCTGCTTGCTAGATTTATTATTTTTTCTTAATTGGATGCTTCAGGAGGAGACTAAAGTTCATTAAAATATTTATAAAATAGTCTGGATTTTGTATATATATATGAAAAAGTAAATTATTTATTATAGAATCAATCAATGTCACTCATACAAAACTGTCAATGAACAAATGCTATTGAATTTTGCTTGAATAAGGTTAGCGGGATTTGGCTTGGTCTTGGAGATAAAAGTGAAGGATCTGGAAGTGGCATGAACAGATTATGGTTTGTAAAAAGAGATGATTACGACTGTAATTTTACTCTTTAATGATCAGTTTCTCAATTCAACATTCAGCTATAAAAATTTCATGGGAATAAATGATCCTGAAATCATAAGAGTCAACCAGACTATTAACAAATGGGGCACTGATTATCTTATTAGTTCATAAATACCAGCCATTTTCATATAATTATTTGAATTTAACATCATATGTTTGAAGACTTTTATGCCCAGATCCAGTGAGAGTTAGGTACCTAAATACTTTGAGGAAGAGGGTACCTAGTTCATAAATCCTCATTTATTGAATTGTACAGGGTATATTACAGTTAATCTAATTTGACTAGCCTAAATCATGCTAACCTTGATTTCAGCAACACAGTTTGAAATCATATTTGAGATTATTAGTTAAAGATAATGTTCTAATTTTTTTCTCAGTTTCTCATCAATAAAGGTCTAATATGGATAGTGGGATATTTCTAAGTATACTGCACCTTTCACTTACATATTACTAGCTTACTTAGCTTACTATTCTGATTGATTGATCAGGTAAATCCTGGATGACATACATATTGTTTGCTATTTTTTTCCTAATGGAAAATTATAGAATTATGCCATTTTGCTCTAACATTTTAGTGCATTTGAAACTGTTTTTTACATTGAATACTGTTTAAGAATGAGATTTGTTTTAATGGCAATTAATTGTTGAGTTTTTTGTAGAGCAGAGTAAGGACTAGAAAATATTTCAGTCTTAAAACGTAAAAGGAGAAATGTGCCATACTAATATGGGTGTTGTGATAGTCACTTGGAATATTGCTGAAGGGGACAAGAACTTCTTACATATTAAAGGTCTGAATTGCAAGACATTGAACACCTTCAACATTCACAGAATTCATCTGGAGTTGAGGGCATAATGTAGCTACTGACAGGTGGCAATAGTACCTTGCAAGATCACGCACAAAATCAAAGAAACTGGCCTGTTCTTGCATCGTGAATGGGAGTTTTACTTTTGCCTTCAGTGGAAGCAGGATCAAGGATGAATTACTTCAGAGGCCTAATCTGAATTCCTTTCCTTTCATAAGCAAGACTCTCATTGAAATCACTGAGAGTACTGGACATAGAGGCCCTGCTTCAGGAAATCGTTGCTATTCAGGACAGAAATTAAGCTCGTGTTTAACTGCATTGATGTTAATAGGACATAAGCATGTGTTTAAATTAAACATGTATTTAATTTCTGTCTTGAATAGGAATGGACTTAAGTATGCCCTTACGTACTTTCCTAAATCAGCGCCTTAAAGATGACAGGATATGGCCCAGACTGTTTTAAATCCCTTGTACAACACCCTTTAAAATGTATTTTTGTCCTATGTATCTGTAAAGGTATTTGTGATATTGACTTATTTATTAATTCCTTTTCTTTCCCTGTATACCAAGTATATTCTGACATTTTTATCAGTACCTGTGAACATCAGTTATTATACATACTGTTAAGCAAACTTGTGCATTGTAACCCAGAATCTGATGCTAATAAGCTGTTGCATGTAGTTTAAATAAATAAATAAAACTTTATTTAAAAATGTAAATCAATACCTGCAGATGTGGATGATGATTATATATGGTTTTGCATGCCCAAACTCATTGTTCAGTTATAGGCATGAAGTGTAATGACTGTCTTACCTCTACTGAATATATTAGTAAAATACAATTTATGAAGTAATTAACAGAGGTCTATATGTAAAATTATTTTTCCTTTTTACTTAATTATATTGTAGTTCAGATATGACAGAACTGCTGATCTGTCACTGAAATTGTCTGTAGAAATTATGTTCCCATAACTGTCATTTAAAGTCAATATTTATTTATGTAGGTAATACAGAAGGGTTGATTTGTGAGTATGTGTCTGTTATGTTATTTAGAACAAAAATGCTTCTTGTAAAAACATTTTGTAAAAAACAAATGTAATTGTAAATAGAGTCTGATACTCTGTTACTCAGTATTTTTATGTTTAGAATTTGTACATACTGTTTAAGTAATAAACTATCCTTCTACATGGAAATTTAGCTTTATTATTTCATGGGCTACCCCTCTTAGGATGCCACTTGATGTGCTGAGATAACACTGAGCCACCTGTTCTGCCAGCCTGAGTGCCTTTTAACACTGTCTTACTGAACCAGGTTCTTAAGCCTCCTTCAGCACACACATAGGCAGGGCCATACCCAATTGCAGAATGAGACAGACACTGAGATGAGGTCTGGGAAGGCTCAGCGTAAGGGACTTGTCCTGGCACTCAGGTGCCCACCTTTTTTAGAGTGCAGACCCAAAGTTATATGAAATTTGCTTCCTCCCTCAATCTGGAAGAAGGCATGCACAGCTTCTTAGCTCACCTCCCAGTTATGAATTGTGCAAATGGGGTTAAAATATAAAAAATAAATATGTTTATTAATTACAACAATGAATTTTATGTGGTTAAATAAGTTTCAAACAGAGCAAAGCAGATAACTAAGCAAATAGAATATAGCACACAGACTAAGCTTGATTCACTAAAGAAATTAGTCACACATTATAATTCTGTATGCTACATATTGTTAAAGGAAAATTACAGAAAGTCTTGAAAGGTAGCTGCACTGGCCTGCAGCTTAAAACATCAGGTATTATTACTCACAAGTAGGATGCCATTAAAGCTAGGGCCCAACTCTTCTTCCCCCAGTTCAATTATTGCTTCCAGGTGTTTCTTTGGGTGAGGAGACTGGGGAAAGAATCTTGATGTCACTCCCCTGCCTTATATAACTCTTGTGTAAGGCAAGAACCTTTTGCCTTCCAGTGGGAAAACACTGGCATTCCGGGAGGGAAGGGGGAATGTAGGAGTGCACAATACCAGATGACTAGGATCCCTGTCTCTGCAGGGCCCATGGCAAGCATGACACACTGGCTGACGGGAGTGTCCACAGGAAAACTAAGCTTTCACAATCCATTGTTTGGGCTAATGTGCCATCAGCCTCCAGGCTTTTTCTTTGTTGTACCTGTATGGCTAGCATGGATGACATTCAACGATCAGCACATTTGAAATGCAGATTCATGGTCTGTATCAATATTCTTAGCTTCAGATACAGACATGATACAGGCATGCAAACTGGATCTCACTCAGTAAACCCAAACCTTTCCAATGATATCTTACTGGAGCCATCTTGCATAAGGTACATCTCAGGTATGTCATATCCACCTCATAAGCATATTTTCATAAAGAAAATGTCACAATTATCTCTTGCAGAAGAGCTTATGCTTTGGCTTCTATTATTTCCTAGCTCTATGTTCTCCTTCCATAAGCCAGTTTCAAATGGTGTATCTTTTCTGTGTCCATGTGTCTCATGTCAGGCTCTGGAGAATGTTAATGAGACAGCATCCTGTTTTAATTAAGTATTTCAAAGCTTGACAGTTCTCATCTCACAAGGCTTTCATCACATATGCAATCACTATTTATAACACCAATTTCTGCAGTATCGTGGTTTTTTAACTTTTGGAAGTAGTCTCAAAAATCTCACATTACATTGCGATTTCACATTGCGAGTCCTTTATATTCTGAAACATTTACTTTCTGGTTACTATCCTTCAGTAGAAAAATTAGACAGTGTTTCTGTTTAATATGAGATTGCATAGTGGCACTATTCATTCACCTTTGTTTTTTTACAAATGGAGCACGGGGAAGAAATTAATCTGTTGCCAATTATAAACCCAATGGCCCTAAAAATGTTCCATGTTTGAAATTTCTAATGAAATCAATTAGTACTCCATTATGAACTTCTGAGTTTGATCCCTGTTCCTATTTCCCCATTGTTAAAAATATATTATTTTAATTAAAGCAAATATCAGTGTCAACTTCAATATACATAGTATCATGCGCTTTCATGGGCACAGCCCACTTCTTCAGATGAAGAAGAAATGGGCTGTGCCCACAAAAGCTCATGATGCCATCTACATGTTTTGTTAAAGCGCTACCGGACTATTTGTTGTATTTAAGTTTATCCCGTACAGACTAACTTGGCTACTCCCTCTGAAGTTTTCAGTATACATGTTAGACCATTAAAAGTAAAGGCTTCTCTCTTTGAAATGCAAGACAGTAGGTGAACATTATTGAATAGGTATACAAAGACCTATTCTCTTGAGGTTCTCTCCAAGGCATGTCTACAGCAGAAAATTATTTCGAAATAATAATTCCCAAAATAATAATTTTGACATAGTGTGTCCACACTACGGGGAAGCCTCAAAATTAGTCTGAGGCAGGCTCCATTAATGTGGACACACCACCTTGACTTAGAAAGCACTGGGCAGTAACTAATTTGAATTAGTTTGAAGAGTAGCTATTTCAAAATAACGGCACTGGAGCATCCACACTATTTTATAATTATAGCTTTCAAAATTAATATTATTCCTTGTGTAAAGCAGGAGTTATTATTTTGAAATAACCAGCCTTGTTATTTTGAAATTACAGCCTTGTATGGACGCTCCACTTGATATTTCTAAATAAGGGGAGTTATTTCAAAATATCTCCCTAGTGTAGACCAGGGCCCAGTCTAAATATCCTGATGGCTAACATTTCTGAGTATTGTAGAATACACACTGTATCGACCATGGAGAATGTGCTGACGGCAACCTGCCCATGTGTTGTGACTCAAGCTATACATTCATTTTTATTTCCCTACCCACTAATAAATGTTCAGCTCCACATGCACTTAGGTGAGGTGATGCTATTGTGTCCAGCTATGGGTATATCAATGATATTTGTCCATAAACGTGCTTGGATAATATGATGATGGGAGGGGACATTTAAGTACCTACTCAAAGGAGAAAGCTATAATCATTTATCGGGTTTTCTGCAGCTATCATACATGGAGTGCATAAAGGGTAACAAAATAGAATCCATTCAAGCCCCACAAAGCAGTACAGATAAAAGCTTCATTGCAGCCAAACTTCAAAGTACATTCATTGAATTGCACTACCTCATGAACCAAAATAATTTTTTAGTTCTCTTTTCTTCTTTTTTATAGGTGTTGTATTGTCATTACCTGGATAAATGCCAATCTCCCGGAGGAAAGCCTTGAGCTAAAATATTGGCCTTTATCCACTCACTGACATCACAACATTTGTAAAAGAAATAACACTATGAAGTGGAGTGAGGGTATGAGCTTTGAAGTGCAGGCAAAGTATAAAACAGTCAGATGACTTGATGCCAGTGTGACTCACTGTGTCCTGGTAGGACTTCCTCTGTTTGCTCTGTTTGCAACATCTGCCCTTGTGAGAAGATTTGAATAATGGCCATGCCATCAGCCTACAATAATAAATAATGTGGAGATGCAGCTTGAAACTTGATGGAAATATTTGCTTGTGACATATGTCTAGATCTGAGCAATTTATGGTTATAGGCTTGAAGATTTTTTCACCTATGATGATGACTTGTTCATGAAGGGGGAACATTAAATGGACAATTCTAGCTTTTATAGCAGCCACGTTTTTAATGAACTGATGCCTCAACAGGATATTCCTGTTGAATTAATTCTCTTCTCAGTTCTTCAAAGCCTACGACTTCTCCCAAGACATTTATTCCACCTCAAATGCAGATAAACTTTGGGAATACCTAACTATGATTCTCAACTACAACCAAAATAGCAATTTGTAATGAATCATATTTTTGATGGATTAAACTCTTTTACTTGCAAGTTGTCTGGGGAAAAAATAGGATTTTTCTCAAATGTATTGATTAAATGATTTGTCAGATAATTTCTACAAATGATTCTTGTTCTGTTGATGGCCTTGGAAAAGTAGTTCATTGCAAGTGGCCAATATCAGTGGCTAACTAAAAAATTGAGAATTTTTTTTAGACACATAGGATCAAGTTGTTGACTAATATTCAATGTCAAATCCCACAGAAGTCAACAGAGCTGTTCCCTTTTACAAGAGTAGTAAATATAGTGTATAGTTCATATAGTATGTTTGTTTACCTAAGGAGGGCGAGGTGTGTGATGGAGGCCTGAGTGGATATAAAGGACCAGTTAACCCGTAGCAAGCTACACTTGGGGAAGAATCAGGATTGATAAGTTTTAAGAGATAAAACCCAGCAGGAAAAGGTAGATTGAGATGCTATAGAATCAGGAAGTTATGCGTAAGAAGGAGGCTGCAGTGCAGAAGGCTGGCAGGGTTTAGTGAGAGAAAGGAGGAAATCAGGGGAAAATAGAAGCCCTTGGATCCAGGAGAATATACTCAGAAGTGGGAAGTCAAGTAGACAGAGGTAAAGTGTGAAGTAGTCCAGGGGGACAGTGACAGCAGCAAGGTTTTGGACAGTATGTAGGACACTGCTGGATGTAGGATCCCTGGGCAGGAACTTAGAGTCATGATGTGCCCAGGATACCCTACCAGCCACTGGGGAAGGGGCACAGAGTGGGAAGTGGATGGGAAAACTACCTGAGATAGTTGTCCAACAGAACTTTGATATCCTGATATAGGAGGGTATGTCTACACTAGTCTCCCTAGTTCAAACTAGGGTGGGTAATGTAGTCATTCAAACTTGCAAAGTCATACTCCTCATTGCAGGGGGCATAACGGTAGTCCGAATTAGGGGCTTTAGTTCGAACTACCTAGCCCGTGCCGCGTGTAGCCACAGGCAGGGAGTCTGAACTACTGGGCATTTAAAAATGGCGGCGTCCGGGAACATGTAAATAAAGCTGGGGATATTTTAATCCCGGGCTTCATTTGCAAGTTTGAATGCCTATATTAGCCACCCTAGTTCAAACTAGGGTGGCTAGTGTAGACATACCCGGAGACCTATAGTGACCTAGATAGGACTGAGCCATGAAGAGGAAGCACCTCAAGTGATAAAGAGGGAATTACTGATTCCAGAGAGAGAGGGAAAGAGCGAGAGAGAGAGAGAGACAGGCAATGGGATGAGAAACGAAAGGAGGGGGGCATCAGACTGGTTGTGAGCATATCCCTGATGAACCACAAGGAAATACCCCAGCGGTGAGTAGCAAATCTTGTGACAGGGGCAGGTTCCAATGTGAATAATGACTGATAGCAAGACTCTGCTCACAAACTTTCACAGTGAAGCTCAAAATTAGTTTTTCAAACATATTCTGCAACATTTGCTTTAAATTTAATCATCTCAGAATCTCCATGAACATGTCTGTAAGTATTATCTAACCTCTTACCTAGAGAATTCAGAAGATGAACACTGAAAGACAGGGAAAGCCATAGAATTCCTTTAAACATCTGGGCTGTGTCTACACTGGCACCCCTTTCCGGAAAAGGGATGCTAATGTAGACTTCGGAATAGCAAAATCCGCGGGGGATTTAAATATCC
The DNA here is from genome assembly GCF_052426305.1 of Pelodiscus sinensis. Taxonomy (NCBI): domain Eukaryota; kingdom Metazoa; phylum Chordata; order Testudines; family Trionychidae; genus Pelodiscus; species Pelodiscus sinensis. The sequence continues at coordinate 222,426,657 of NC_143052.1, forward strand.
CCCGCGGCATTTGCATTTACATGGCTGCCGCTTTTTTCCGGCTTGGGGATAAGCCGGAGAAAAGCGCCAGTCTAGACATGATTCTCCAGAAAATAAGCTCTTTTCCGGAGGATCTCTTATTCAAAGTAGGCTTATCCCCAAGCTGGAAAAAAGCGGCAGCCATGTAAATGCAAATGCCGTGTGGGATATTTAAATCCCCCGCGGATTTTGCTATTCCGAAGTCTACATTAGCATCCCTTTTCCGGAAAGGAGTGCCAATGTAGACACAGCCCTGCAGTAACATTTCTGGGAAACAGTAGTATTCATTCAGGGTATGTATACACTTGCACCCTGGTTCGAACTAGAGATGCAAATGCAGGCATTCGAAATTGCTAATGAAGAGGGGATTTAAATATCCCATGCTGCAATAGCATGATCTCTCCGGCGTGTTAGTTCAAATCACAGCTGATTCGAACCAGGAAGTGCGTGCCGGGACACATTGGTTCGAACCATCTCCCTTGGTTTGAACTAACATTACTCCTCATTTTTTGAGGAGTCATGCTCTGGGTTTAGTGAGGGAAAACTCCATTTTTTGAGGAGTAACATTAGTTCTCCAAGGGGTTTGGTTCGAACTAACGCGTCCTGGCACGCACTTCCTGGTTCGAATCAGCTGTTATTTGAACTAGTGCGCTGGCGAGATCATGCTAATGAAGCGCAGGATATTTAAATCCCCACTGCATTAGCAATTTCAAATGTCTACATTTGCATCCCTAGTCCGAACTAGGGTGCAAGTGTAGACATACCCTCTGCACTATGCCCCACACTTCTAATCTATGTTGGCTTGCTTTCTTTTACCCTTTGTCTACACTAGGGGATAAGTTCAAATTAAGATATGCAACTTCAGCTATGTTAATTGCGTAGTATGTTAACTTAAATTTTGGCATCATCCACACTGCAGGAAGTTGAAGGAAGCACACTCTCCCTTTGATTTCCCTTACTCCTCATAGAAACAGGACCGCCAGCATCAACGGGAGTGACCTCTGTTTGAAATAGCGTATCTTTACTAGACCCACTAATTCAAACTTGGGAAAATTGACAGCAGCTGCTTCAATCTTATTTGTAGTGTAGACATGGCCCTTGAATGTCCATTGGAAGCTTACTGTAGAAAGCAAATGTTAATTCTCTTGAAGCCCCTTCTATAATGTCCTTACAGCAAGGTGTTCACTGAACCTCGAAAAACTAAGAATCATGCAGTTTTTCTTCCTGGAACAGAATTCTTCTGTTTGGCTCACCGCAAATTATTTTGTTTTCTACTCTATTGAAAGGCCTAATCCACCACTGAGTTACTGCAGGTGTACAGTGGTGAACCAGCCCCATAAGCTACACTCTCATTTTAGATTCTCATCTTGTAAAGTTTTTGCTAATTTCCCACAACTGTTTGACCTGATCTCCCCAGTAGGGCTATGTCTACACTCGCGGCTTCTTGTGGGAGTAATATGCAAATGAGGCCAAGCATGGAATATCGCCAAACCTCATTTGCATATCTAATGAGCCACCATTTTTTTCAGAAGAGGATCTTGTGCAAGAAGGAGCGTCTACACTGCCCCTTCTTGCACAAGAAAAACCCTCTTACCCAATGCCGTTATACCTATTACTTGACAGGAAGAACGGCATTGCGCAAGAGGGTTTTTCTTGCGCAAGAAGGAGCAGCGTAGATGCAGTGTAGGGATGCTCCTTCTTGCACAAGAGCCTCTTCTGAAAAAATGGTGGCTCATTAGGTATTCAAATGAGGCTCAGCGATATTCCACGCTTAGCCTCATTTGCATATTACTCGCACAAGAAGCCGTGAGTGTAGACATAGCCTAAGTGTTTCTATTGTGGATCAGTCTGAACAATTTTTTTTGTTGCTGGGATGAAATTTAAGGTCTTGCCTACGATAAATAGATAGGTCATCTGTAATGTGCTCTAATTTAATTATTCTATATATATCCCCTCTGCACTGTACATTACTTCAGCTTTAAACTTGTAATATCTTTCCAATAAAGAAAATAAAATCATTCAAATAGTGAACCCTCATTCATCTAATTTATTTGAGAAGTGATTTAAAGAAACTGTCCTTTTAGCAAAGCATTTTTATTTGTATCTATAAATTATTGCTAGTACACTATATTTTATGTCAGTTCAACACTTATAGAATATAGTCTTATTTTGCTATAGCATCTAACATATTTGCTGTCAATTTTAATGGTAGAATGCAAGCTACAGAAAATTGTTGAAAGTACATGAAAACATATTGAACTGGTAGGTGTCAGCAGTGTCTATAGACTGGCAAACACTGCATATGCCATAAATTATACTCAGGTTAGTTGAATAAATGGCCTAGATTGCAGAGCAAACTATTTGTAGTTCCTCTGCAGAACAGGAGACATGGATGAGTAACAGAGGCAGTTAGATGGACAGATATGCAAGAAAGAGCAATATAGGTTTTTGTGCCTGGACAATATCAAAAAGCACAACGTTGACATTTCTTAAATCATCTTTATATGTTTGGTTTCCCACTAACTATTAACACATACTCAGTTCTTTCATTCTTACTCAGGAGGTGTCACCTTGATCATTTCCATTTTTGTTCCATACATTGAATCCATAACAAGAAAGGAGATTTTTATTTTAGAGGTGTCTGATACTAGTTATCCAAATGCATCTTGGGAATCAGACAAAGCAATGGTAGTAGTGCAATTCTGAAAGTGTAGATACTTTACCTTGGGATGCTTTTATTTCCTGCAATTCAAGCTATGACCGCAGAAAAAATAGTAAATTTCTGTTCTAAGAACTACTAGCATTTTTTCAGCCATGATTCTTTCAAAGCCAATATTAGTTTAATTAAGTCAGTATATTTTTATACTGTCAATATTAATTAAGAATGTGGTTTTTGTAGCTTAGCTCATCTCTAAAGCTATAACATAATTTTAACTGGATAGTCAAATGATCAATTTGGAAGTGAAAGTATGGTTTAAATGTAATAAAAAATCCTAGTTCATGCTAACAATAAAATTGCATAAGGAAAATATTATAGCACACCCTAAATTATTGGGTTGTCATTATGGACAAATCAAATGACAAAGAAGTCAAAGCAACTGTCTTTGAAGCAAAAGTAGTATGGATGCTTTTATTCTTACTGTTAACTAGAGTGTCAGTGAATTTACCAGAGACTGTGTTGAAATCATGGTTCCATTGCCTTCAATACAGACAGAATTTGATCTCAAATAAAATAAAACTTGGAGACTTTACCCAAATTTTTCTCTTGGCTTGCTATGCACAGTACATCTAGACTCAAACAGCATGGCAAACAGTGCAGCCAAGTTTCTAAAGAAACTCTTATTGTAGGCTTGTGAGATGGCATGTGGGTTGGAAGTGGGTAAATGTTTACTTTCCCATTTTGCTTACAATAAGCATCATTAACATTTCTACAAGAGATTGTAAAATCTCTCCCTACTAACCGCCACTCACTAATGGGCTATAAAATTGTTCAAGAATTATGGTGAGGTCAACTGCATAGGTACTGGCATGGACCAACAGTTATCTGATCAATACCAGAGAACTATCCTCTCCCATGTAAGCCCAGACACACTGGACTTAATTTTACAGAATTATAATTGGGGATTTGTTTTTCCAGGCATCAGCTAATGGTCATCCAAACAAGACTACATTAAGTCACTTACGACTTTCAGAGAAAACACTAGCGCAGGAAAAAACCAGAATGTTAAGGAAATAAAACAGCATTTTAGCTATTGATGACAAGCTGTCATGACATACTCTTATAAGTTAGCTTAGTCCAGATCAGATGCAGCCTATACTTTACTGCTGGCAATTATTTTTCAAAAACCATGAAAAATGTAAAAAAATAATGAAAGACTAATACTGGAATTTACCATCCACTTTAGCGTAGCCACTATCTCCAGTAAACAAATGACACAAATATTGACAGGAGGAGAAAGGGGATAAATGTCAGGTTGATAATGTAACTGTGAACAATAAGCAACTAAAATCTCCAAATAACAGTCATTGCCATGGGTCAGTGCTGTCTCTTCTTGGCAGACTTGAAATAAGTAATTGATAAAGGAGAAGTAATAGGTGGGAAACAGCAGGATTTTGCAAATCAGTTGACATGAAAGCTCACTCTCAAAGTTAAACCAAATTATGTTAAATATGCACATGGAGATATGGACTGCAAAATGGTGTATGCAGCATAGAATTGTGATAGGTGGCAAAGTAGTGAATTAGCAAAACGTGATTAGGGTTCTATAGGAAATATTTGTGTTAGGCCTGGTACTCTTTAATGTTATCATTAATGATCTAAAGTTGGGATTAAACAGAACACTGGTGACTCTAATGGTATGTCTAGACTGCATCTCTCTGTCAGCAGAGGGATGCAGATTAGGCAGGTCGACATTGCAAATGAGGCAGGGATTTAAATATCCCAAGCCTAGTTTGTTAAAAATGGCAGCCACATTTTGCCGACTCAGCACTTTGTCGTCAAAAAGCGGCAGTCTAGAGGGGATCTGTTGAGAAAGAAAGCCTTTTTTGACAGATCCTGTAAACCTCCTTGCAGGTTTGCTGAGTCAGCAAAATTTGGCGGCCTTTTTTTATGCAAATTTGGCTATGGATAGTTAAATCCCTGCCTCATTTGCAGTGTCGACCTGCCTAATCTGCATCCCTCTGCCAACAGAGGGATGCAGTCTAGACATACCCTAAGATTCAAAGATAACACTAAATTGGGAGGAAACTGACATCAAATGCTTACGAATAGTGTTGGATGATCTCACCTTTCCTTTGTACCTAGTACAGGCTTTGAACTGAACTAGGCAACTGACCTTTCCTCTGAGCTACTAACTTCTCCACTTTGGGATGATGGATCCTCTCTAGTAACATCTCCTTACAAATCAATCACCTCTATCCCTGAATCAATTATAAACTTAAAAGCAGTATTCCAAATCTTGAGATTTTCTCCTTAACTTGTCCATAGATGCTGTTTTTGGAAAAAGATTCCAGGAACCAGTATCACGCATCCTTGATTGGGCAATCTCACCAATTTCTTTTGCTTTGAAAGAATCTCAGTACTGTTCATTCTTCCTTTACTTTACTGTACATGCTTCCACTAGCTAAGCAGACCAAGTTTCCTTTGTTCTCTTTTGTTTATACCAACCATATTTCTGTCCTGGGAAGTAATGTCTCATAAGATGGATCTTCAAGGTTCCCACAGGAATTCTTTCTGTGTTAATTTTTGAGCAACTTCCTCCCATACTCTTTTACTTAAATTTTTACTAGGTCAGACAATCATATATTTATATCAATGTTTCAGAGTTAGTTCAGCCACTACATATACTGTATATATATATATAAAGATTCCTTGTATAATATCCCAACAACTAAGCAATTACTTAATGTTCCTTACTAATATCAAAGCCCACATTGCACTTCTTCATTATTTGCTCTTATAAATGCTCCTATCCTTATTCTGGCATTTTGTACTCTGGCCAAGCACACCTATTTGTGCATTACATATCCATTTAGAATGGAATACTAATAAGATTTTTTAAGGACTGATACCATAGTTCCTCTTATTTTCTTCTTTAGCAAAGGTGCTTGATCTATAAATATTATTTTCACTCCCCATTGAATAATTTAATGAAGCAATTTGTTCTTCATCATTCTCTGTTAAGCTTTGTTTCTTTAATATCTGATTAAATGCTCCTTCCCCTCTGATGATGCTAGGAGTTCAATAAACTCTTGTCTCATGGAGGGTTGAACATAAGCTCATTTTTCCTCCTTTTATTAACTGAATAACTGAAAATTATTCAGTTTCTGACACTGTGCCATGTAAAAAACTGGCAAGGAATCACAAAGAGTTTTTGTCTTCTAACTGTGAGCACACACCTTTAGATAAAGGAGGACAATATTATCCCTTCATCTATTCTTTCTGAGCCTTTCTGCCTCATTGTAGAGCTTCATCTTAGAATCTTCCCATCCTCTCTTGCCTGCCTGCCTGCTAGCAGCAGAACCAAAGAAACCTTTGTACAATAAATCAGCCAAAAGATAGAATCACAACAAAAGAAGTATGGTTTGAAATTTGTTATAAGCAGGATTCTGTCCTTTGGATTGCTTCCTGCATTCAGTGTATGTTGATTCAACCCACTGTGAAAATGAACTGTTTACAAAAATATACTTTCAGGAAGAATTTCAAGAATTTGCATAGAGTTTTAGTTAAGCAAAACCTTATTGCCAAAGATATTTATTTTCTTTTATAACCATTTTCCCTAAGGGTGGTCAAAGTTACTGTGAGTTTTTTGTTTTTGTTTTTGTTCCCTCAGTGTTTTAGCTGTGGTAAATGGAGTGACCCCTGGCCTTCCCAACCACAAACATCTAGAATCATGGTTAAGTCTGCCTCATTACCACAAAGGAGTAGCTATTACCAGTCAGACAAGAATTAATGGCTCATCAATACGCTGTCCCAGAGACCTCTTGAAGAAGGCACATATGTCACAGGGTGGACTAACCCATGTCACAACAAAGATCTTTCCAGCAAGATGGAAGAAAGTATAAATGAGAAGCAGTGACATCTTCCCTTGGCTCTCCCCACCCCTATCCATCTTGACTCCTGAAAGAATGTCTGCAGGAAAAAGACACAGTGAGGTACCAAAAGCTCTCCCCTGAGTATTGCTTAATTTATTTCAGTACCTCAGCATCCTCTGCTACCTCACTGCTTACAACTGTGGAATGGTAACCTGCTTGTACCATCTGTTCAGGTGAGACATTGCTTGATTCAAATCTTGCTTAGTCTGTTTAAATTAGAATAGGCAGCATTTTCACTTTTTGTTTCTAAAGGTATGTCTACACTTGCAGCCTATTTCAGAATAGGGCTGCAAATGTAGGCATTCAGAATTGCAAATCAAGCCCGGGATTTAAATATCCTGCGCTTGATTTGCATCTTCCCAGCCGGGCGCCATATTTTGAAATTTACAAACCCGGAATAACTGCCCGCGTCTACACACGGCAGTGAAACAGGCGTTCGAAATAAAGCCCTATTTCAAACTACCTGTTATTCCTCCTGCAATGAGGCAATGATTTGCAATTCTGAATGCCTACATTTGCAGCCCTATTCTGAAATAGGCTGCAAGTGTAGACATACCCTAAGGTAACTAGATTTCTTCTCTATGCCTGCTAAATATAATCAGTTAAAATCTATCTTTCTGTAGTTACTAAATCTGTTTTATATTTTACCAAATCCAGTGTGTTTTGGATTAAAGTGCTAAGGGAATCTCAGGTCAGGACACAAAGTCTGGTGCATGTCTAATTTCCTATGAAGAAGTATTGAGCTAGGTAATGATCTTACATTGACCTGGCTTCTGACCAGTGCACTTCTTGGTGCAAGATGGGGGAACTACAGGAAGTTGGCTGAGGCCTCCCTATTCATGGTTCATGAGTGGCTGGGAGATAATTCATGTAATTCAGTTGAATATGTCCTTGAATGTGGATGTCTGTGTAAGTGCAGTGCCCATCAGAGGTGTGTAGCTTCAGATCAGCATCACAGTGTGAGAGATAGCCCAGGATGGTGGCTTGGAGGTCTCAGCAGTTACACAGACTAGGATAGACCATGGCACCCCATGACATGATCATTCTGCTTCTCTTGAACCCCTATCATCCTTGACATGATCATCCTTGCTTCTATTGAAGCAAGACAAGGAGTAATTTGCAGCAAGAGAGATTTAGGTTAGATACTAGGAAAATTTTATAAAGGTAGTTAAGACCTGGAAGGCTACGTCTAGACTACATCCCCTTTTCGGAAAAGGGATGTAAATTAGACGTATCGCAATGGCTAATGAAGTGGGGATTTAAATCTCCCGCGCTTCATTAGCATAAAAATGACTGCCACTTTTTTTTGGCACGGAGCTTTGTAGGAGAAAAGTGCCAATCTAGATGCTGATCTTTTGAAAAATAAAGACTTTTCTGAAAGTCCCTTATCCCTCTTGAAATAATCAGTTAATCAGGGAATCAGTTAATCAGTTGAAATAAGGGATAAGAGATCTTTTGGAAAAGGCTTTATTTTTCGAAAGATCAGCATCTAGACTGGTGCTTTTCTCCGACAAAACTCCGTGCCGAAAAAAAGCGCCAGCCATTTTTATGCTAATGAAGCACGGGAGATTTAAATCTCCGCTTCATTAGCCATTGCGATACGTCTAATTTACATCCCTTTTCCTAAAAAGGGATGTAGTCTAGACATAGCCGAACAATCTATCTATGAAGGCTGTGAAAATCCTGTCAATGGAGGCTTTTAGAAGCAGGTTAGCCAAACACATGCTAGGGAGGGTGTAAATACTTAATCCTTCCTTACCATGGAGGGATGGAGTAGATGACACGCCAGCACCCCCTTCAGCCTACTTATCCACACTTCTAAATCAGTGGGAGTTTTCCATTAACTTTAATGTGGCCTTAATGGCACAACTATGTCTAGAAACAAAGCACCACAAACATGGTGGCACATCTATTGACACAGAAACAAAATGTAACCCAAGTACATTTAGAAACTGACACAAAATTACACAGAAAATTGCCCTAGTTTAAAGAATGAAATGAACCAATATGTTCTTAACTTAAACATTTCAGCACTATTATTAGTTACTATTAATAGTGTAAGATATAAGGCTTAAATGGAAGATTTAAAATGTAATAGCAGATATCATTTGGTAAATACATCTATTGTCTTCCCACACAACGATGGAAAATATAAATCTGACACAGAACTTCAACAATCATGAATAAATTATACAACTTTATATAAAGTGCTATATTTCAGAACATCAGTGCTACTCTGTCATCATATATATAGTAGCCCAGTGTCTGAGAGTCTATAACACCGAAATGCTGGCTGTTCCCTCAGGGGGGCGCTGTTGCCTGAAATGCTGGCTGTTCCCTCAGGGGGGGACGCTGTTGCCTGAAATGCTGGCTGTTCCCTCTGGGTGGCGCTGTTGCCTGAGTCACGTTCTCCGCCTCCCACCTTGGTGCTCGGCTGACTTCTGCGCTGCTCAGCTGGGCCACCACGGGAGAGCAAGCAGCTCAAGTGGCCGTTTGGGCGCCGCAGTCCCCATGCAGTACCTCCATGTTGCATGGGGAGCGCGGGGCCCAAACAGCTGCTTGCGCTGCTTACTCCCCTGCAGCACCCTGGCTGAGTGGTGCAGAAGGCAGCCAAGCACCATGGCGGGAGGGGAAGGGAGTGGGGCAGTGAAGTACACGTCCAGGGGGCAGAGCCTGGACGAGCGTGCATCCCCGATGGAGACAGCGGAGAGCGGAGAGAGAGTGAGAGGCAGGAGGGGGAGAAGAGAAAGAGAGAGACAGAGAGAGAGGCAGAAGGCAGAGGAGAGCTGAGAGAGAGGGGGGGAGGCAGAGGAGGAGGAGGAGAGAGAGAGACACGGAGCGAGAGACCGGAGGCTCAGGAGAGAAGACCTACATGGAGAAGAGATCTGAAAATCTCATCTTGTGATGGGCTAATTGGCTAGTTACAGAAATACTTCTAATTACTTTGAGCAATTTTCACATTGAGAAGTTGAGAGAGCTATTATTCCACCCCAAAAAGGGCTCTGGTATTGGACTATTTAGAGAATAGTAATGTGGACTTTAATACCTGTGAGATGGATTGTTTGCATAAGAAAAAGTCCAGAGTCTGAAATGAAAATCTTATGATTCCATCAAATTTCTCTCTCTCTCTCTTTAGCTTTCAGCATTACAAGTAACAACAGGTCACAAATACTTCACTTTATGATAGGTCCACTTGGCAACCATGGGCCCAAAAGTCCTTCTAGCCCTTATTCAGAAGCATAGGCCTTACATATATGACTATTTCCATGAACTACTCTGGACTAGTGTCACTTAAGTAGATGTTTATAGGAGTAAAAGACTGGACTTTTAAGCTACATGCCCCCCTTATACACACTGATTTTATTTCCTTACAACATGATTAGTTCCTCTGAATACATTCTCAGTTCTTGCTCTTCTCCATTTGTGAAAGCAAGAGACAATCAGCTCCTTGGTTTTTCAAGTTTACAGGAACCATTGTGCTAGAGACATCTACCTACTGCCTACAAAAGTGCTTCTCATACTATGTCTGTTGCACAGGAGTTTTAAAACTCAGTTGTTTTATTTCTTTTATTTCTGTATTGCTGTATTAAATCTGTACGTGTTGTGAACTTATTGTTTTCCCATTTCAAGGTAATTTTTGGAACCGATTTTCCCCTGGTCTAAAGTGGAATTAAAGCATTTTCGTATTTATGTAGAACCAATATGCTTAGAATATGTGAAAGTGATATTGCAAGTTCATTGCACAGGAGGCTTACTGCTAAGAAAGACTGCTCACTAGCTCAAGAGTAGTGATAGAAATGTAGCCGTGTTTGTCTGGTGTAGCTGAAACAAAATACAGGACTATGTAGCACTTTAAAGACTAACAAGATGGTTTCATCATCTAATAAACCATCTTGTTAGTCTTTAAAGTGCTACATAGTCCTGTTTTTTGTTTTAGCTCAAGAGTGACATAGGAAGGATATGGATTCATGAGACATGGATTACCACACAGAGCATTCTGTGATCAGTGCAAAAACATCTTTTGATTCTCTGTCTAGCTTTTGGAAAAAATGTCTTTTACATTAATATGAAATAGGATAGTCACCCAATAAGGACCCTGCCCTTACTGGCATTTAGTTGTTCCTTATTGTCTCAGGGAACGTCTACATTGCACACATTTCAGAATTAGCTATTCCTGAAGAAATACTCCTAAATAGCTTATTTTGAAATAGCGTGTCTACACTACTGGGAAACCTCAAAATTAGTCTGATGCAGGCTTCCCTAATGTGGATGCACTACCTCGATTTAGAGCCGCAGAAAGCACTAGGGAATAATTACTTTGAATGGCCCTGGGGAGGAGTTATTTTGAAATAGCAGCAGTGGAGCACCACGCTACTGCTATTTTGAAATAGCAGTTTCAAAATAGGCATTATTCCTCATGGAATGAAGATTAAAGAAGTCAGAATGTTAGTTCAAATTAATGGAATTGATGTGTAGGTGCTTGCATTGTTATTTGAAAATATCAGCCATTATTCCAAAATAATGCTGCTGTGTAGATGCATCCAAACGAATCCCATCATAGCTGCTGATGGAATATTCTCTGCTGTTTAAGCAGACTTGCTGATGATATGCAAAACTGGTACAATGCAAATAATATCTATTTCTGTCTAAAAGACACCAGTTCTGAAGATCATGCATTGCCATTTTCTCTATAGCACATATGTCTTAAAAAGTGTCCCAATAAAACATGGATACCATTAGTAAAAGATATTATGCTAAGACAATGATGCCATTTCCTTGAATAGATAAATGCTGTATAGGAAGAGTAAATATATGCTAAATAGACAAGAAGCTAGAAAGAAACATGGATGCCAAATATAGAAGGATATCTATGTATATTTCTGGGGAACACTGTAACATTGTTCATACAGTAGAAATATATTATCACATGTAAATAAGGACAGTTTTGGCTTGGGTTTTCCATCATCACTAAATATTTCTCCATGCATGACTGATAATTGTTCCCACTTACATAATATTGACAAATACCTTGTACAATGTTGGTGCTTGTTTCTTGAGCAACCCTATGTGAAATATTATGACAAAACAGTCATTAATTTAACAATTACAGTAACTTTCTACTGTGGTCATTCCATTTTTGGTCATTTAGATTTATTTTCTCTGTTGTAAGCAATGAATTTCCCTTCCTCATTGCCAAGAAGGGTGCAGATTCACCAGATTTAGGGAATATTGAGGAGTCTCATAGGTAGTGTCATGAGGAAATAATGCATTAGCACATTTTTCACTCCTATACCATGAACATAGCATTGTATCATATCTTACACATCCTCTCAGAGAGGCTAACCACCAGGTTAAGGCACTTGACTCAGAAATCTGGTGTCTGAATTCCAGACTTACACGGACTTTCTCTGTGACCTTTGACAAGCTGCTGTTCCCTCCATCCATCCATCAGCTCCCCACTGGTGAAATGCTCATCAGAATCCTTCGTTCGCATATTTAGATTGTAAAGTTGTAAGGCCATGCACTGCTTTTTGCTTTATGTCAATAAACACAGAACCTAGCAGAATGAGACTACCAGAGTGTGAAGACCTCTGCTATCATACTGACCAATCTTGTTTGGATACCATCTGTTCTCTCTTATCACTTATCACACAAGATCACAAGCTGGGACCATCTCATGCTTCTGTTTGCACAGCACCTATCACAACAGGGTCCTGAGCCATGCCTAGGGCTTCTAGGCACTGTGGTAATACAAATAAATCATTCTTTTGTTTTCAGTCCATAGGTGCTTCTATAAGGTAAACAATCATTTTAGATGTTCAGTACCATACCAAGCAGTCATTCCTTTTTAATAAATAGAATCACTAATGAGTTAATTCCCTATCAACCTGGTGATCCTCATCACAGATTTCAGAGCATCTTCACACCATTCCTTCCATGGATGTAGTACAGCCAACATGCTATAAATGCCACTATTCTATTGTATAATTTTTAATGAGGAGGTAAAATAGGCAGTTGTAAAGAGAAAGGACTGAGTAGTTGATTTCTATAAATGCAGAGATGGAAGCCAAATGCAGGCAGGACACCGGAGTCTGAAAAAAAGTGAAAACATATGGATTTATTTATTAAAACTCTTAATAGTCGTGGGACCATAACAAAAAATTGTGGATCTGAACTGAAGTTTGAACTTTCAAGACTGAATAACTCATATTTTAATTTGTATCACGTTCTCTGTTCTTTATGTAGATTGGACTCTGAGGGTCACTTGGGACATTGATGTGTTTATACAATCATTCTCTCATTCCTCCCAATACTTAAGAAACACAAACTCCATTTTAAATTATGCAGTACCCTTTCTGCTAATAACACTCCATAGTCAAACTTTATCATTCAGAAACTATAAAAATATCAGGGATTATTTCAGTGATGTGTACCAAAAGAGCAGTGAATGCATAGCTGTTAATGCACAACTGCAGAAAGGGGCACTTCTACCTACTGAATTCTAATCTTGACAGAGTGCATATTCTTGTTCGTGATAGGAAAGGCAAGAAAACAAGCAATCATAAACTATTTAAGGACAGCATCTTTCATTACACTTATCCTTCCTGTCACAGAACAATTAATAACTGTCATCCCATAGGGCAAAAAACTTTGAAGGTGAAATTTTGAAAGCTGAACTCACAATGTGAACAAGGGTAATGCAACTCTCTTTGGATCAGTAGCATCAAAAATGAAATTAGTAAACTTGTTCCTTATGATAACATCCCTGTCTTGAGACATTGTCTTGGGGACAATTTACATTTCTCTGAAGTTAGATTTCTTTTTGAAAATAATAGGACAGTTCCTCAGCTGATGTGACTCATCACAGATCCATTGATTTAAGAACTACACTGATTAACAGTTGAAGATCTTTCCCCAGTGTTTACAACTATATTAAAAGTATGCTCAGGAGTGACTCCTAATAACTGTTCTGTTCATCTCAACAGTCCTGTATCATATGGATCTTCCCTCAAAGTGAATATCTCCTTTCTCCCGATTCAACCTACTCTATGATTGTCCTTCTATAGAAAACTGTTTACCTGCACACCTTTCTGAGAGTTCTATAAATGCAGTAGAGACACAGAGCTACAACACTAGTATAAGTATTTTGAATGCTGTTTTGTGAACTTCATAGTAAGTATTCTTCACACTTGTTACATTTTTCACTCTTATTCTTGAGGACTTGGCATTTCCTCATCCTCCTGAACATATAACAAAATGTTTCATAATATTTTTATTTGTTTCCAAGTCTGAAATAAATGTCACCTTTTGTAACGCAGTAGGCATTTCTTCTGTGTCATAAAACAAGAGTTCCCTGACTACCTCTCTATCTCTTAAATGTCCCTAAATCTTTCATATCCCTCCCTCCCTATTTTGTGGAGCTACATCATATCATTAAAACATTCAGGGTACATCTACATTACAGAGGAAGATTGAAGTTGCCGTTGTCGATCTTCCAGGGTTCAAATGAGTGGTCTAGTTAAGACCACTAATTTGAAGTGGGAGGGGCACTCTGGTCGATGCCAGTAACCCTGCTTTTATGAGGAATAAGGGAAGTTGAAGGAAGAGTGTTCTCCCTTCGACTTCCCTCAGTGTCGACAGTGTCAAAAGCCAAGTTAAGCTACTTTGACTTCAGTTATGCAATTAACATAGCTGAAGTTGCATTTTTTGACTTGACTTTGTCCTGTATTTGTGGGGGGAAGAGAGGAGGTCTGTGTAATTATATTCAAGCTTCACCAGCAAATTGATATTCACTTGTTTATTCAATTTTCACTAGTTTATTCAATTGTTGTGTGTGACTAGTCTACCTTTCCCAGCTGCCTTAGACTGGGAAAGGTAAACTCCACAAGTGAGCTGGAGAATTCTTCTGAATCCCCACTGGGCTTACTTGAAGTGCAGCAGTAAGATGAAAGAAAGCAGTTTAGCTCAGCCTGGGCTGACAGCTGAAGGAGAAGGATGTCTGCTGCAGCTGTTTGCTGCAGGCTGCAGCCCAGAAAGTGTCAAAGTATCAGACAATGGGAACCAGGAACACTGAGACCCATACTTGCTTGGATATGTGGAAGAACCTAGGGAGCCACCTGTGCTAACAAGCTCAGACCCAGAAACATCTTGACTATGACTACAAGGGATATGGTGGGCAGTAGCCATGGGGAGGAATGGAGGAAGGGCTATCCCTTATCTCAAGTATCATCAGTATGTTTCAGTCAGATCCCCGTTTATTCAGTGGTAGAAACTTTTGCCACCGACAGAACTTTTTACTGGGACCTGGTAGAGTGGGAAGGGGTCAGACCCTCTTGTCCTGGCTACCGTTGACTCCTAGGTGGCAGCCCTTTGTACGGACTCTGGCCACTAGGCATTACTGCCCCATGGACAAAGGCAACCCTAATGAATGTGGCCATCAGACCAGTAGCCTCCCCAGGAATTGAAATTAGGGGGGGGGGGTTGAATTTACAGGGGTGGGGGAGAATCAGGGCCACTGAGGGGTGAGACTGTGAGGGTGAAGGTGGGTTGTATGGCACCATAGTTCACAAAACTGGGGAGGGTAGGGAAAACCCTGCATCAGACCATACAGCCCTGCAGATAAGGTCAGCCTTATAGATGCTGGCCATTAGGGTTTACTGCCTTAGAATAAGGGCAACCCTACTGACTGTGAGCCCAGTGAATTATAGCTTGGAGCACAGATTAATGGAGATTGCCTATCTCCTAGATCTGAAAGGGACCTTGAAAAATCATCAAGTCCAGTCCCCTGCTTTCATAGCAGAACCAAGTACCACCCCGGCAAATTTTTGCCCCAAGTGGCCTCTGCAAAGATTGAACTCATAACCTGGGGTTTAGCAGGCCAGCACTCAAACCACTGAGCCATCCCTCCCCTTATGAATGCTGGCCTCTAGGCCTTACTGCCCTAAGAATGTGGGCCACTGTAGTGATTTTGGCTATTAAATCTGCCCCCTACAACTATGAGCAAACTTGGTAGCAGACCAGGCACATCCGTTGAACATAAGAAGGATAGGTGCATCCACTTCATACCAGACAGGGTATCTCATGCTCTGTCACACAGATATAAACAGGAGCAAATGGTTTAAGAAATTACTTTAGCTTTTTGTGTTCCAAGCTCACATATATCT
The DNA here is from genome assembly GCF_052426305.1 of Pelodiscus sinensis. NCBI lineage: Eukaryota > Metazoa > Chordata > Testudines > Trionychidae > Pelodiscus > Pelodiscus sinensis. The sequence goes on from NC_143052.1 coordinate 222,442,433, forward strand.
GGTCTGCTTCTATATCATTGGTTCTTAGTGTAAACAGGCTTTCCCAAGAATAGCACCCAAATAGATATTATCTTGTTTGGAAGAGCAGTCTTAATATAATTTAGATCTCATGTTTTGCATTTTTGAAGTGTTTAATCATGTATGTTCTATTTCAGAGCTACTTGAGATAGCCATGAGTTGGAAACTAGGAAAGAGGTATCTAATATTCATAGTAGATATTACTCGTTGTACTTCAGAAAGCCTTAACAAAATTAAGCATAACTCAAGCTATCCAAACTAGAAATACTGTACAGTATTTAACACCAGATTACACAGAGAGACTTCAGAACTTTTATTCATGCTTAAATTAGATACTTTGCAAATGGGTCTTAATAAAGATGCTAATTACCTTACGCATTACAAAGACAAGTATCAGAAAGGTAGCCGTGTTAGTCTGGATCTGCAAAAGTGACAAGGAATCCTGTAACACCTTACAGACTAACAGATGTTTTGGAGCATAAGCTTTTGTGGGCAAAGACCCACTTCGTCAGATGCATGTAATGGAAATTTCCAGAGGAAGATATAAATATGCAGGCAAGAATCAGGCTAGAGATAACAAGGTAAATTCAATCAGGGGTGATGAGGCCCACTTCTAGCGGCTGATCTGGAGGTGTGAACACCAAGAGAGGAGAAACTACTTTTGTAATTAGCTAGCCATTCACAGTCTTTGGTTAATCCTGAGCTGATGGTGTCAAATTTGCAGATGAACTGCAGCTCAGCAGTTTCTCTCTGAAGTCTGGTCCTGAAGTTTTTTTGCTTCAGGATGGCTACCTTTAAATCTGCTATTGTGTGTCCAGGGAGATTGAAGTGTTCTCCTACAGGTTTTTGTATATTGCCATTCCTAATATCTGATTTGTGTCTATTTATTCTTTTGTGTATGGACTGTCCAGTTTAGCCAATGTATATAGAAGAGCGGCATTGCTGGCACATGATGGTATATATTATATTAGTAGATGTGCAAGTGAATGAGCCAGTGATGGTGTGGCTGATCTGGTTAGGTCCTGTGATGGTGTCGCTGGTGTAGATATGTGGGCAGAGTAGGCACTGAGGTTTGTTGCAGGGATTGGTTCCTGAGTTAGTTACTGTGGTGCGGTGTATAGTTGCTAGTGAGAATATGCTTCAGGTTGGCGGGTTGTCTGTGGGCAAGGACTGACCTGCCTTCCAAGGCCTGTGAAAGTGAGGGATTGTTGTCCAGGATGGGTTGTAGATCACTGATGATGCGTTGGAGAGGTTTTAGCTGAGGACTGTAGGGCTACGTCTATACTGGCCCCTTTTCCGGAAGGGGCATGTAAATTTCACCAGTCGTCGTAGGGAAATCCGCGGGGGATTTAAATATCCCCCGTGGCATTTAAATAAAAATGTCCGCCGCTTTTTTCCGGCTTTTAAAAAAGCCGGAAAAGAGTGTCTACACTGGCCCCGATCCTCCGGAAAAAGTGCCCTACAAAGTAGGAATAAGACCCTCCGGAAAAGGGCACTTTTTCCGGAGGATCGGGGCCAGTGTAGACAGTGTTGGTTTCTTTTTTGGGCTTGTCCCGCAGCAGGAGACTTCTGGGTACACGTCTGGCTCTATTGATCTGTTTCCTTACTTCCTTGTGTGGGTATCTTAGTTTTAAGAATGCTTGTTGAAGATCTTGTTGGTGTTGGTCTCTCTCTGAGGGGTTGGAGCAAATGCGGTTGTACCCCAGTGCTTGGCTGTAGACAGTGGATGGTGTGGTGTGTCCAGGATGGAAGCTGGAGGCATGAAGGTAGGCATAGCGGTTGGTAGGTTACAAAGACAGCCTCCTCACCTATTGATAGTCATAGTAACTCCAGATTAGCCACTTATTGACTTACAATAAGCTATTTCCTCCTTCCTTATCTCTTCCTTGTCCCTCACCCCCACCTTCTGTTCTAATATCTGATTTGTCAGTACATCATTTGTTTACTTTCTTCATTGTATTCCAATTCACTTTCAGAATATGATCTGAAGAAGTGGGTCTGCCCCACAAAAGCTCATCACCTCATAAACTATCTTGTTAGTCTTTAAGTGCTACATATTTTTTCCTTTTGTTGTACAGTATTTAGGTTTTTGAGGCTAATTGGGAGCTACTTTAATTAGTATTAATCCAGAAGCTCCATCGCATAACAATTATATACAAATATCAATACAAGATGAAGAAAGACAGTGGAGAAATCTATATTTAAGGAGAGCATCCAGTCAAAGAACAAGAACAAATCTAACAGTTGCAAAGTTACCTTCATTTCTGGTTGTCAGAAATGTTATCTCTGAGGACCATACTTTGCCCACAGTACACACAGTACTTCACCACTCCTTGAAATCTATCTATCTATCTATTTGAGTTCTATTACTATAAAATCCATTACTCTAAAATCAGAGTATCTTCCATGAAGTCAATTCAAGATTGTCAGTTACTCCATATGTGCCTCAATGTCCTCAAAATCCTTGAAGGATACCTTTTAAGAGTATTGTTTCTTAGTGGTCAATCCAACCCTGTTATACAGCATGGCTCTTTGAGATTTTGACAGTCAACAATAGATACAAAGACCTAGGAGATGTTGATAGAGAGGAAGAGGCCTAAGAATAAGTGGTGCTTGGGAGGAAATATTATGACTGTGTCTTTAAGGATCTGTGGCCTGAAACCTTGTAGAGTGGACAGGCAAGTTCATCTTCTCATCTAACCTAACCAAGTGGGGAAGATCAGGGCGAAGGGACCACCATCTATGTTCTCTCTTCCTTCGCAGCTACATAGACACCATCAGGGGAAGGGGGCCTTGCTGAAACTTCAAGAGGACAAATTGAGGAAAACAGGCCAGCTGAGGGAGAAATAGACTTCTATTCTACAGGCGGCTAAATTATATCCAGGAAAACTGGGGATTCTGACCTAAGGTTAGATTAATAATTCCTTAATTTACACAGCTCCAGGAAGAGAGCTGGAGCTCCTCTTCAAGAAAAGATGGAGACTGAAAGCTAACCTAGAAGGCAGGCTTTGGAGAAGCCCTGAAGGCCAGAAAAAACTTTTACTCAGACTAATTACCCAGAAAGGAGATTGAACTTAGAGCAGTGGTGCTCAAACTTTTTGGCCCATGGACCACCTGGCTAAATGCAAATCTTCCCACGTACCACAAATTGCTAATAGAAACTCATCATTAGTTACATAATTATACCTGAGCCATTTTGCTACTGCTTCAGCTGGGAAGAACGGTTTAATTCATTTTATTAAATAGATGAAGTGTTTTAACTTTCTCATGTTAGTTTATCAAACTTCATTTTAAATAAAATATTAATTTTCTCCAATGCAAAAGGTTCCCATATTTTCTTTATTTATGGTAGGGGTGAGGAAATTTTGGGAACCTGGGGGGCACTGACCCACAGAAAAATCATGAGGGGACCACACATATGCGAAACAAAAAAACTCCGCCCAAAACACTCAACTCTCACTGATGTGGCCCCCAACTAAGATATCTCCCTCCTCTGGTGCCCCAGCTCCACGAGGCAAGGGGAAGGGACAGGGAGGACTGAGGTTTAGGGCTTCCCATAGGCCAGATTTACTTTTCTGGAGTTCCAGAGTTAGTGGATTTTGTGGACCCTGTTAGGCTCTGAGGGAAACAAAAATAAGGGGGTCAGTGAGTTGGACATGGTTGCCAGTAAGTGGGATAGGGATGGGGTGCAGGATCTAGGTGGTAGGTGGGGTACAGAAGGGCATGGTCTGGAAGGGAGATTGGCAGCAGGAGAGGGTGTGGGATGGGGTACAAGAGGGAGTTCGGAGGCGGGAGGGGGTTGGGGAAGTAATGCAGAAAAGAGGGTGAGAATGAAGCCAAATAGCTTCACATCAAAACCCTTTTGGCTGGTTGATTATTGTTCTCCCATCTGTGGAAGGAGAATGAACACTGATGCCTTTCTGGGTTATGACGGAGATTTGTGCTTCTGATGTGGCTCTGAAAATAAGAGTAAAAGAAGAACATTGATTCACTTTTATATGTAGATGTTGAAGCAGCTATTTAGCTTAAAAATCCCAAGCCAACAAGTCTTCAGTTTAATGAAAGGGAGAGGTCTCCCTCTGCCTGACTTGTTCTCTGGCAATCACAATGAGGTGTTGTCAGTAACTTCGGGGTCAGAACAGGGACTGGAGAAGACTGATTCATGGAAAAGCAATGAGCTCCAGACAGACACAGCTCAGAGCTCAGGGAAAATACTTAATGAGTGTCTGAGTTGCCAGCAGAAATGTGCACTGGCAACTACTCTGCTGGAAATCTGGCCAGGAGCAAATGTCCCAGCTCTAATGCCAAGGGGCACTACAGATTATTGAACAATGTACAGACCTGCCAGTTTTCCTGCAGTACCTGCAAACAGGCTGAAATTGTCAGTTAAACAGAACGATAATGTGCAAAGAGGATCATGCTGGGGGGGGGGGGAGGAGGCAAAGAAGTGGGCAGCAAAGTAAAGAGCAGATTCTGCAAAGGAAAATTGTATCCTCACTTCACATCTCCTCTTTGTTCCAGCATCCTTCCCCATGATTCCCCGCCCCCTCACAGCCTGATCCCTGCTTTGAGTGATTAGACAGAGTGATGAACTCTTGGATAGACAATAGCAATGGGAAGGAGGAAACTGAGGCAGAACTGTGACTGCAGTACTACACTCAGCCAGCAGAGGCCACTATAGACCAGTGCCGCTCAGGGTGTCCAAACTACGTCCCTCTTTCGAAAGAGGGATGTAAATTAAACAGATCGAAATTGCAAATAAAGCTGGGATTTGAATTTCCCTTGCTTCATTTGCATAATGGCAGATGCACATTCTTTCGAAAATGGGTATTTTGAAAGTGAAACTGCTGTCTAGATACGGTTCTTTAAAAAAAAACCCCTTTTTTGAAAGAACTGTAATGCCTGAAAAAATGAGGTTTACCGATTCTTTTGAAAAAGGGTTTTTTTTCCCAAAAGAACCACGTTTAGACTTTAGAAAAGCCCTTTTACTTTAGAAAAGCCCTTTTTCGAAAGAACATGCAGCTGCCATTATGCAAATGAAGCACAGGACATTCAAATCCCAGCTTCATTTGCAATTTCGATCTCTTTAATTTACATCCCTCTTTCAAAAGAGGGATGTAGTCTAGACATAGCCTTGGACTGTATTTGAGCTTTCATATGAATAAAAGCTTCATCCGATTCATCCCATGTGTCCAATTCTGTGTTAAGAATGATACATGATGATGATGATGATGCTGTCTCTCCATAGAGTTTAAGAGATGAGCTACAGTCACTTAGTATGTGTCCTTGAATAGGACCAAAGACCACTTTTGGATATGCAGCCCCACCTGCAAGTGAAGACAATTGTAGATGAATATGCACTGCTTTTAACTTTCTGCTTCACATGTCTCTCTTTAATTGCTTCAACACACAAACTCTGAAAGCCTTCTGTCCAAGGTGACAGAGTTGCCATTACTGGATCTAGACATGGGCTAAGAGCTTCAGGATGTTCAGGATAAATTTGGAGATTGGGGAATGTCTTTGTAATGCTTCCTTGGTCTTTCCCTAGAACAAGTTCCAGTCTGCAGTTCTCTGTAGAAGACAGCCTTTGTTAGTCCACATTCAGCCATACCGATGCCAGTATTTCTGATGTACGCACTGTAAAATCTTCAGTGCCTGTGCAGCTGCAGCAGCCAAGACCTTGGTGTTTATAACCAAATATTGACATTTATTTGTAGTTATCCCCTTGATGACTTTGTAGGAGAATTGTCAAAGTGCTTTGGCGGCATCACTAATTAGTCCATATATTGCAACCATAAAGGAGGGTGGTGGTGACGACGACAGCATAGAAATCATCATTGTTTGTTTGTCATCTTCATTCAAAAGTTTTCTGGCACTGCTGGCAGCACTCATGCACTTTGTAGTGTGATGATCAATCACTGCATCTCCTGAAAACCACCATATGTACTATAAAGACCTATTGAAGTATAACAACTGTAAGTACCAGCCAAGTACCAGCCAAGTAGCAACCAAAAGGAATGTAAGAGGGGAATGAACATTGGGTGCTCTAAGACATAAGATAGATGGGATGGATTTAAAAAAGCCTGAATGCAAACAGTTCTCTTTGCATGTAGAGGAAATCATGAATTAAATGTAGACCTAACATATTGCAATTACTTTAACTCCATTTTCTGTTTCCACTCAATCATCATCACCGTGTCTGAAATTAAGGTCCTGTTCCTTGAACAAAGCCTCAGTAAAGAGCCTTTGAGTATTAGAAACAAGGAGAGTTTGTTTCCAAATCTACCTTCTAAGCATGGTCAGCGTGTGCAGCAGCTCCAAAGCCCCTCCCCATCCCTTGTCCTAGAATATTGGCTAGATGCCAGCCTGGCCTGAAGGTGTTCACAGATGTTGGGGCTCTATCAGCAAAGTCATAACTTTGCCCTTACTTCAGCTCAACTTAAATGTCTGTTCTGGGCTACATCAAACCCAATTCTATGTGGTCCAGTCTTGCCTATGCACTTCCCCTAAAGCAGCCTTCTTGACAATTTTGGAAATATGGGGAAGGGGGATTTGAGAGCTTTTTATTGCCCTGGTGCCACTTTGTGTATTAATAAAAAGCGTATATATGTTTAGCCCCAGGATGCTGTAGAAGATGAAGAGGTCAGTACAGTCTCTGCTCCAAAGAATGTGCAATCTAGAAGTCAGACAAAACAAAGACACAAAGGAAGGAATCACTTCAGATAATTTAACATTTTTTTCTTAATCTGCTGTCTAAAAATGACCAACCATACATTTATGGCTTTATGGAAAGACACAGGTCTTTAGGAGAGATTTATATAAGGAGCAGGTAGGTCGGGAGGTTGCTCCAGGCAACTAGTGAGCTGTATACGAGAGTGAGAGAAAGAAACAACTCTAGAATCACAACATATGTTCATATTATTTTATTTTGTTTTTCTCTGAGCTGTATACAGGTTGGACCTCTCTGGTCCGCACCCTCAGGACCGGTCCCAAATGAAGGACCAACCAGGGGAGATCCCCTGCTACTGACCTCCCAGCTTGTCACCCATCTCCCTGGCGCCATCCTCAGCCATCTTCCCCACTCCTCCAGGCTGCTCTGCTGCTGCAGATCTGGCAGCCTAGGCTGCCGCTTCTCTGGCCCCACTACCACAGCTGCCACATCCCTGGTTCTGGCCCGGCTACTGGGACTGTAGCAGCTGTTATGCCCCTGGCCCTGGCTCCTGCCTTGCTACCGAGTGCTATGGCTGCCATGCCTCAGCCCCAGCCCCACTATCTGAGCTGTTGCAGCCCCAGCTGCACTACCAGAGCTCTTGCCCCAGTCTCAGCCTCAGCCCCATTGGGCTTCTAGACGCCACCCTTCTTGCTGCTGGGGCTCCCAGCCAGGACTCGCTCATCCAAGAACATCCATGGTCTTGCCAGACCACGGACGTTGATGGACCAGAGACTTCCCATTTTGGGAGGTCCAACCTGTTTTATTTCTATATATACAGTCTTTCTATTAGAATAACAAAATTGGCTCAAATGCATGCCCCATGTGGCATAGTTCAGGTGATTTCCAAGTGTGATTGGTGTAACTGTGGGCATGTCAAATTTGTAAACAGAGCTTTTGATAGCCCTTATTTCCCATTTCCACCAAGAAAGGGAGAAGAGGGCCTCTTCCACTCTGTAGATCCTCCTCCACCATCCTTCATTTCTCCCCTTGCTTGCTCTTTGTTAAAAAGATAGAGAATCTCTCCACTACTTGAGTAATACTGCCCCTTCATAATCATAATCCTCCTCTCTCCCTCCTGGGAGGACAACTGAGGTTCTGGGTGTCTCTGCGGGTCACTGCAGGTGTGACGGACACAAATGAAGCTTGTTTTCTATTGGCACTACAGTCCAGGATCCTGCAGGTGGGGCCTGCCAAGAAGTAACTCTCATCAGTTTCCTCCTCCTCATAACTCTCCCATGCAAGAGTTAATCACAAACCAGCTCAGGGAGTCTAGAATTGCTAACATCACTAGGGTTCAGGATGCATCATCACCAAGTGCTGATGGAGGCATGGGTTCATGGAAATCCATGCTATGTCATCATGTGATGCCAGCCAGAAATGGGGCCAAAGAGTTTTTTACTCTTGAAATATGGAATCACTTTGTGAATGAGTTAAAGACATCTCAAATATAGGACACTGGGAAACTTAGTGGTATCTGTGATGTAAAGTGAGCCTCAAATGATGCTTTCTTTGCAGTTAATGAAAATATGAGCTGAACAAGCCTGGAAATATACAAATGTGCTTCAGGCTTTGAACGCACAACTCAAAGCCTGCCAAACCCACCTCCACAGTCCTTAATGGGAAATAATGAGGTCTTTGATGTAAGTGCTTTGAACTGCTCCTGTTTAAATTAAGCTCCCAGGCAGATGAGAGCAGCCTGCAAAGCTCTCTAAGCCTGCATACTCAATTTCTTTAGTACATGGAAGAAACAACTTCTAAGCTTGCCAGTTGCTCAGCTTAAAAATATGTGAAACTTAATAAAAATTTGTCATGTTCCTTATGATCAATGAGATGCTTGTCTCCACTGGCAAAAATTAACTGTTGGTGTGGTGCGTTAACATGGTCTAGTCAGAGTAGAACCAAATAAGCACAATTAGATTCCTACAGCATATTTGCCAAATATATAGAAGAAGAGATGCAGGTGGATAATTGCTTTAATAGTGAGGGTGTTAATGTACACAGTAGAACATTGGAAATGGGAGACAACATTTTCAAATCCATGTCCCCAAAGACAGGTTGATATGCCCAGAAGACTGTGTATATCATCCTAGGACACAGTCTAGTCACCCTTCATGCTACTGTATTCTTTGTAGTAAAATGTCAAAGAAATTCATTTAGAGCAGTTCACAATATTCATATTGTTGTACGTGTGATGGAACGTGTTCTTATAGCACGTTATAGTATGTTATTACCATGTCTACATGTTAGTAGTATACTTTATAACCAACTTTATGGCACCTTAGTAAAGGCTGTACAAAAATATCCATCCCATGATAGGTTAACCTATTAATCATATAATAAAGCATGTCTCTATATCAGTGGTCACCAACGAGTAGATCAGGATCTACTAGTAGATCTTGAAGCCTCAGACAGGTGATCCTGACAGGTTTGGCCATGAAGTTATCAATCTAGCACTTCAGCTGCCCTTCCCCTCCCCAGTTGCTGCACATCTCCGGCCCTTTGCCTTGGAGCTGTCCCCTCAGGAGCCTCTGCTTTCTGTGCAGGGCAAGGGTGGAAGAAGAGGGGGCGCTGATGTCAAGGTGTTCCACTCCCACCCTGTATCCTGTCTCCACAGAGCAGAGAGGGGGAACAACAGGACTTGGGAGGGAGTTTACTGGTTGCTTTTGGGAGTGGTGCAGAGCCAGGACAGGGGTGAGCCTGCCTTAGCCCCACTGCATCACCACCAAAGAGCCACCTGAAGCAAGTAGTGCCCAGCTGATGCCCACATCCCCAAACCTTACCCCAGTCATGAACTCCATTCTGCACCCCAAGTCCCTGCCATAGCCCCAAGCACCTCTGCATCCAAACACCCTCCCACAGCCTGTACCTAGAAACCCCTCTGGTACCCCAACTGCCTGACCCAGGCTCAGCTCAGAGCCCCTCTCATACTCCAAATTCCTTAATCCAAGATGAGAGCCTGCACCCCAACCCTCTGCCACAGACTGTTGAAAGTGAGGAAGGACAGGGGAGGGAGGATGGAATGAGCAGGGGCGGGGGCCTCACAGGAGCACAAAGGAGACGGGGCAAGGATATTTGGGTTTGAGGTAGATCTTGGATTGCACTTAAAGTCAAAAAGTGATCTTGTGCTTTAAAAGGTTGGAGACCACTGCTCTATATAAATACTTCTGTTTTGGGTAAACTATGAAGACATAAAGGCATAACGATCCATGGTCATGAAAGGATGCCAAGGTATTTTCAGAGCTATTCAACGTGAGGTTTTGGCTAAATTCCAGCACAGATTAAAATATTTCATCCTGTAATTCTTTGCTTTTATTTTTTAAATCTATTGGCCAAAATCCTCTGATGCATCAAAGTTCTGCTCACCGCAGCTGAGGAAAGGGCAAAAAGAAAACAGAATTATTAATCTTTATGCTTCTCTGATCCACTGGGGCCCATTAGTCAGTATGCATAACTTAGAGCAACCTCAGCACTGTTACATTACATCAATTCATACTGGCACCTATGGGCTGCTATATGAACAGGGGTTTTAGAGCAAACCATACTCCAGTTGCACCTCCACAGTACCTCCTTGACATGCCCCTTATACTGGGAAGGCAAGTACAGAACTTCCTAGAACTGGAAGTATTTCCTTGTGGCTCTTTTGCACATTGAAATGGAACAAATGGGAAAATGCAGAGGTCAGAATCTGGCTCGCGGGGCTAATTTTCAGGTGCAGAACAGCTCAAACACAACAGCAGTATTTTAGTTTTCAATGAACTTACCCAAGGCCAAGATTTTTGTTGTTTTTAAAAACCTAATGTTAATCTCCTACATAAGGGGCTTAAGTCCAAAATTAAACTCTTTATCTGGATGCTTCACTTTAAGCATTTATTTAAAAATAGATTTAGCTAATACATAGGGCCAAGCCCTGAAATTCTCATTGAAGCTAAAAAGAGATTTGTATTTTGCCAGAGTAAAGACTGAAAAAAAAACTGGTGATCACATTGCAGAGAGTATGAGAATTCATCTTATGGAAATCAGGGTAAGGTGTGTCTCCTCTGCAGCATTTCACATGCACTCCCAACTTTCCAGCAGAAAACACCTGACTAGTATCCAAATCCATGTTTGAGGAGGAAGACGGATTAATCCATAATTTGTGAGCAGTCCCTTTGTAATGTAGAGACCCCTTTTAGAGCAGGAAAAGTCTGGGGAAACCCCTTTTAAGAATGACTCCAGCAGAGAGAAAGGCATGTCTACACTAGGAAATTATTTTGAATTAACTTATTTCAAAATAATAACCTCCAAAATAACTATTTTGAAATAGCCTGTCTGTGCTACAGGGAAGCATTGAAATTAGCCTAAGACAGGTTCCCTTCTGGTGGATGGGCTACTTCAAGCTGAGCCCAGGAACTCCTGGAGAGCAATTACTTTGAATGACTCTGGGGAGTAGTTATTTTGAAATAGCAGCAGTGGGGAGTCCACAGTACCGCTATTTCAAAATAACTATTATTATAATAAATAAGCATTATTTCTTGTGGAAAATAGGAGTTACTATTTTGAAATAACCAGCCTTTTATTTTGAAATAATGGGCTTGGTAGTGTGGACGCTGCACTTGTTATTTCGAAATAAGGGGAGTTATTTTGAAATAACTCCTTATGTAGACCAGGATGAAGATGTGGAACTGGGAGAAGGCTTCAAGGGATTTTGAGTAGGGCAGGAACAATGGGTCTCTACTTAGATTATGCTGCTCTCCAGCAAATTTTCTGAAATATGTAGGCTGAGTAGGGTGACTTTGCTGCTTGTGGTAGAAGAGGGAAGACTCTAGCTCCTGAGGCAAAGAGACCACGGACATAGTGCAAGGGAATCCACACAGAATTTTCTGTTCCCATATGTTATTTTCCCATGAAGCAAAAGCTTCTATATTTTTACTCCTGGAGGAATTCTGCATCACTGCTCTTGTACAGAATTCACGGCCCCACAGATTTCTTTGCTTCCCTCTACAAAAATGACTTCTGAGGCTATGTCTACACTACAGAGTTTTTGCACAAAACCAGCTGTTTCTACACCAAAACCCATGGAGCATCCACACCTCAAGCACAATTTTGCGCAAGTAAATTTACAGTAAATCAAAAGAACAGAGGGGTTTTTGCAGTGTAGGTATTCCACTTTCTATGAGAAATAACTCCTTTTTGTGCAAGAGTTCTTGCACAAAAAGGTATGGATGAGCAACTGGGGGGTTTTGCGCAAAAAGAGCCAATAGAAAAAAGCACAAGTGTTCTGGAGGCCATTCTAGAGGCAGTGTCTAGACTACATCCCTTCTTCGGTAAAGGGATGTAAATTAGGCAAGTTGATATTGCAAATGAAGCCGGGATTTGAATTTCCCATGCTTCATGTGCATAATGGTGGCCACCTCTTTTTTTCGAAATGGGGCTTTTTGGAAAAAAAAACCCAGCAGTTTAGACAGGGCATTTTTTGAGGAGCACAGGATCTTTTGAAATGGGGCATTTCTGTCAAAAATGCCCCATCTAAACTGCCGGGTTTTTTTTGAAAAAGCCCCATTTCAAAAAAAAGTCGCAGCCGCCATTATGCAAACGAAAAATGGGAAAATCAAATCCCAACTTCATTTGCAATATCGATGTGCCTAATTTACATCCCTTTACCGAAAAAGGGATGTAGTCTAGATGTAGCCTCTGTGAACAGCAATCAGAGCTTTATTTTGAGAGAGCGTCCATGCAGTCCACTTTTGCGATGCTCTTTTGTAGTGTGGATGCGCTCTTGCGCAAGAAATTTTTGCAAAAGATCTCTTCTGCAAAAAGCTTCTTGCACAAGAAGCCTGCAGTGCAGTCGTAGCCTGATAGGGAAGCAAAGGGAAGTTGCAAGAACAGTCACATGCCCATCTCCAACAGTGCAGGCCGATCATTTTGGGTTCTCACAGCTTCTGGTACGGAGGTAAATCACTGTCAGGGAAGTTGTGTGAATGAAAGACAATCTGTCTCTCTCTCTAGCTATTTTAGCATACTTGATTAAGAACTTTGGTGTGTTTCTGGGGAGGTATACATGGAACAGGTTCTGTCTCTTGGGTAGAGCAGAAGGTAGTAATCCATCTGCTTAGTGAATTGTTCACATTGTTCTTAGTGAATTTCCCCCCCAGGAATATAAAACAGGTATAACAATTTTAAGAATCCTTTACATTGTCAGATTGGTGTGACAAAGCCTTATTGTAAAGGACGATGTGAATTTATAAATGCTTATGATGCTGTAGGGATTAGAATGGGTATAAATAATTGGATGGAAAAAAACTCCTATTAAGATATGCTCCATGAACTGTTTGCTACTGACTTTTTTTCAAGACAGTCAGTAACCAATATAAACTGTGAGCTTGAGTCTCCTGCCCCCACTTACTCTTCATTGCCTATGAATGAGGCTTACAGGATCTGACGACAAAGAGTTCTGGGGTCAGCTGGTCCCCGTCTAGACTACCGCGCTGTGCCGACAAACAGCTGATTGGCACAGCGTGGCGGCCATTTTGATGTAAATGAAGTGGCGATTATTTTAATTGTCGCTTCATTTCCCTTTGCCGAGTACACTCATCTACATGGGTCCATCGACGGATCCCTAGTCCTACATGGCATGTAGATTTCAACATGTTTTAAATCATTCTGTTCAATGTATTGGTCATGCATCTTTTTCATGGCCCATTGTCTATACCTAAGGCCACAATTTTGCTTAAACCCTGTATTGTGTTTTTGTATGTATCTGAACAGAGCTATATAAATGCAAGATAATATTAATAAGAATAGTATTTGCAAATTGTGCTAAATTCAAATGGGAATAAAAAGTTACTTAATCCCTATTAACAAATAGAAGCCAAGATTTAGATGATAAGCTGTTATTTTGGTTGCATTAAACTTACGTTCCAAAAAGGGGCATAATATACACAAAGTGCTGAGCATACTTAACAGCTGGGTGCCCAAGAAATGAGACACATAAAATTCCTAGCTGCTTTTTAAAAATCTTGGCCCATCAGTTCTTATCATACAGCAGTATATATTTTTCTTTATGTTTTCTTATGTTAATTATTTGTATAGTAACTAACCGAATATTTTTGTATAGATACAAAATATCACTGATTAAGGGTGCGCTAAATACTGGATCCAGTTAGTGAGAATCAAAGTGGAATGAATAATTTGCAAAAAGTAGTTAATGTAACCTATTTTTTGCTATGTAATATATGCAATGAAATTATAATGTCCTAATATCTATTTGAATTTATACTCTTCTCTGTTTGTCTTGTCTACTCTATGAATTGATTGCAAATATTCATATATCAAACCATATTGTTTAATTGTGATTGATCAGGTAAATCACACAACTTTGCTTCTGGCTAGATGAGCATCGAAGCATTTCTGATATATGAATAAAAATTTAGCTTTCAGTGACCATTTTCCCCAGGAATTTGGATTGTTTAAATAGGCATGAAAAAGATATATAAAAGTAAAGGTATATATTGCTGAAGTAAGTTATTTTTAAAAAAACCTGAATACGTGTATGAGGAATTGTTTCTGCATTTATTCCTATAGCTTGAATACTGCCATACTGACAGCTAGTAGATAAAGGTCAAGAAATCATGTCCCAGTGAAGTCAATGGGCATTTTGCCAGGATTTCACCTCATATCTTTAGTTTGAAATGGACATTTAAGTTCACACATATAAATCCTGTATAACATGTTGTACTAGAATCATAAGAATATCCAAATTGAGCCTTTGCTTTTGTCAGAAATGGAACAACAAACAAGAAATGGGTAATTAATAACTTTTTGTGGCTGTAAATTGATAATATTTTGCTGTCTGCATTTCCATTTTAATCTGATTCACTAAAATAGGAGAAATACTATGTGATTTGTTCCAGATCACCTGTATTCTTGACTGTTTGAGATTATTGTATCCACCAAATCTATTAGTTTATTTTAGGCTTTTATGGAGCACATCTCAGCCTGATATCTACCTGCTTGAATCCAGTATAATTACGAGTTACCTAGGTTGGTAAAATCCATTTCCAGCTAGAAGTAGTCTGTAGAAGTAGTCTATAATTCAACTGAATTTATTAATTCAGATGTAATAACCTAGGGAGTCAAACTAAGGCATTTGCCACTGGTTCTAACAGTGGTGTCTGTCTGAGTTTGCTGAGCATTGGCCTAATATGTGTTTTGACATTAGTAATTTTTTTTTGGTAAACTATCATCATTTACTTTATATCTGATATAAATATTCTCTGAATTTTAGAAGGGAAAAGTATGTTTAATTGATTCTCTTCTTACATCATATTGATGTTGTATTATTCTTGGAATCAGAATACACAGTGCTCACATCTTTAATTCCCACAGTAAATGGGAAACTTCTCATTTAATATTTGACCAGGTCAGAATTTGGGTATATCAGAGCATGAAGTGAGGAAACTTGCACTGCCAGTTACCTATCAATTCTAAGCATAGTCAGATTGTCAATAAGATTGTTTAGTAAGTACTTTTATAAGATGAAATGTATTCTCTTTAACACAAAAGAAGAAGCAAATATCCATTAAACTATGTGGGTGTGTGTAGACTACATCCCTCTGTTGGCAGAGGGATGTAAATGAAGCACTTTGAGAGTGCAAATGAAGCTGAAATTTAAACATCCCACGCTTCATTTGCATAAACACGTAATGGCTCTCTTTCGAAATAGCGCTTTTTCGAAAGAGTGCCCTTACATGATTATGCAAATGAAGCACGGGATATTTAAATCCCAGCTTCATTTGCGCTTTCGAAGTGCTTCCAGATTTTGTTTTGCCATTTCAAGCATTAAGATTATGCTGTCAACACAGCTAATATTGAAAACAAGAAATAGTGATAAAAGATAAAGGGAGGATCTGTGTCTTTGAAGATTCATCATGAATAACTGCTGGTGGATGCCTTCTATTTTACATTAATAATGAAAACAAAAGCAATCTGTCTTGGCAATTCTCTAGCCCCCATTCTCAGATTATCCAAGTACCTCCCAAAGATTTAAACAATGAAAAACAAACTCCCTTCCTTCCCTGCCTGTAGGAGAAATATTTTAATCTATTTGATTTTTTTTTAGTACAGTGAGAACAAGATTACCTCATGGTAGCTCTAGGCATCCTTGGCAATAATTAAAGCTACAGTTCTAATTCCAACAGTTATTTACAGAATCCTCATTTCCACTTATACCTGGCTTGATCATCCCTAGACAGCAGTGGCTGCCAGCCGCTGGAGCCAGAATGGGGCCAGAGTTCCATGGCCAGGGAGCTCCAGCCTCAGCAGCAGCCAGGTAGCACTGGCCCCAGAACTTCAGCCTCAGCCATAGAGACAAACAGCTGCAGAGCTCTGGCCATGCAGACGGGGCTGTGGAGCTCTGGCCGTGGCGCTCGGCTCAGGCAGCAGCTGAGCCAACAGCAGCTAGAAAGCCCCACGGGACTGGAATAGCAGCAAGGCTGGGCTAGAGCCCTAGTCCGGGGGCAGCAGGGCAGCACAGACCATGAGGGGAGGGATCTCTACTGGCCTGGCAAATCCCCTTGTTCAGGACTGGTCAGGTCCCAAGGGTGCCGGATGAGAGAAGTTCATCCTGTACTCAGTTCCCTTCTTGGATTTCACTTTTCAGCCCTTTGGTTCTTCCCAAGTTATTCCAACATGCTATTGCTGCTGATGCCACCGCTGCAGATCCTTTCAGTCCCCCTCAATGGAGAGACACACAAACAGCTAATGCTCCCCTTCATATATCTCCTCCTTATATGAAGGAAGGGGACTTATGCTGTTTCCACCTTCCCAGTAGACTTTGATTTCAGCCTATAGTTCCTGGATTAGGAACCAACTCACAGTTTACTACAATCCCTACACTGCCTTGGTCTTAAGACAGGACAGACATAGGGGGGAGGGTTTGGGGGGAGGGAGTTGTATTTAAAGGGCTAGCAGACACTTTATTACAGGAAACCAAGGTAGCGCACCAAGGCAATATGTTCATGGCAACTAATTTTGTTAAGCAGATGGGCTAACACATTTTGTCCTAGCTGGAACTTTCTTTAGTGTACTTAAATTCACGTAGAACAATATTTAAATCTGGAGATGAGATACTACATACTGTGGTGGTTACATTGTGCCCACTAATAATGGGTGAAATTTTCTGGCCCTTTCAAATGATAAATAAAGACTACATTCATAGTTTTATTCCCATGAATAACGTTTTGATAAATTGGGGAAGGATCTGAGAATTTAACAACATAAAACCAGCTCATAGTCTAGATTTCATCATTCTTGTATTGATAGTACATATAAATGCATTTCTTTAATATTTAATTATCAATCAACAATTTTTAATACATCCCATATTTTCCCATGAGCTTCTGTTTGTCTCACTATCTAGACTGCTTATCTCACATTGACTTTAATCAGTCGAGGAGCAGGTCACATTGCAGTTTCCTGTCAGTAACGAGATGAAAAGTCTCTGTCTCTGCTTATTCTAAGATCTCAGTGGTAGTTTTGTCTGATTAATGACAGTATTTCTGGCCCTAGATCTGACTTGCATCTTATAAACTAAAACCTATATGGCTGAAAGCATTTTTTAAAGTATTGGGATTTATCATCTAACTGGTAAATGGACCACAGAAATCTACTGTGCATTTTATGGCTAACTGCTTTCTTTAATGTCAGAATAGCAAATACATAGTAAATCAACTTTGAGAGAGCTACTACTGTAATTATCTAATAATGGTCACATGGTTTGGGGTTAATTAACAGAGGGCTTGACCTTTGCATCCTATCAATTTTACAGAGTCAGTTTGACCTAGGTCAGAAATTCTCTTAGGTCTCTTCTGCTCATCAGTGAATTTAAACCCACCCAGTAGGTTTAACCAAATGCCATCAGTTATATACTTAAAACAAAAACAAAATCCCATGTTCATACCAGATATTTTTATAAAAGTCTTTTTATTTGCAACTAAAGCATAATGTAGACATGATTTTGATTAGGAATATAAAGAATTCATATGCTTAATTATTTAGTATGCTATGCAACAATAATCCAAGCACTAATTCTTATGCAGTTGTGAGCGTGTCTGCGGGAAAAATTTGGACAAACAAATATGTCATAGAGATAGTGAGGGGCATCAGTGGTAGTACATACCAATACGCACTTCTAATGGTAAATATATATGTCACTCCAGTAAGACAGCACCGCTGCTCTTGTTGATTGATGTCTCTGGTTCTGTTAGGTGAACACAAAAGCTGAAATATCCAATTGAACAATACAATATGGCATCATTTAAGACATATCTACCTATAGTATCATTTAAGGTAGCATTCATTGTTGAAGAAAGTATTTGACCCTTAATATTCTGTAGCTCTATCTATGTATCTAAAATTACATCCCAAATATTATACTAAAACAACATCAAATTGAAAAGTCAAACTCTTAGAAGTCCAGAATTAAGGTTTCCCCTGAAAAATTAATCCATCTTCCTGTGTGTGTGTATACATGTTGACAGTCTTTTATTACATGATCACAGGAGAAATGGTCTCCTTGCTCTCAATTCTAGTACCCAGAGCTATCACAGTGGCTCTTAGCAAATGCAAGTCACAATTGCATTTGGATGTTCTGTCATGCTCTTGGATGGAGTATGCTCAATGGAGATGGCACATGTGGAATCTGGTCACATTAAGGGTTCTGAGGGGTTGGAGCATGCTTTGTGCAGATGGAACATTTGGAGAATTTATTTGCCAAACTCTAAGAAGTTTCTTTTGAGAATATGAACCCTGAAATTTTTCAGAGGCATACAGCTTGGCCGAATTTGGACAGATTTTCATGGGAGTGGAAAAAGGCATGTTGCTGACACTAGCATGGAACCCTTACTACATTTCAAGTCCTTTGTCCAAGGTAAGGTGACACTAGACTTTCTCAGACCTGGTCTAGACTAGTGGATACATTCAAATAAAGATATCCAACATCGGCTACATTAATTGTGTAGCTTAACTCAAATGTTGGCGCTGTCCACACAATGGGAGGTTGACAGGAGCACACTCTCTGTTCGACTTCCCTTATTCCTCTTAGAAACAGGACTACGGCATCAACCGGGGTGTCTTCACTAGACCTGCTAATTCAAACCAGGGGCGGATGAGAGTTTTGCGAGGCCCAGGGCAGCACAATTTCATGGGGGCCCCCATTGGAGAAAAAATAGAAAAAAGGCGTCAAATGCGCAAATTGAAGGCTATTTTCATTTTAAATGTGAATTGGGTAAATTTGATAGAAACTTAATTTAGTTGGATAATTTTTATTTTAATTATATTGTAAGTCATTCTTAAACAAAATTCTGCATTAATAATTAAAAATTTTCATTTGTATTTAAATCTCCTCCCCCTCCTGCCTCATTCTCTCTTTCTCTTCTCCTCCCCCTCCTGCCTCACTCTCTCTTTCTCTTCTCCTTAGTCCTCTCCCATCCTGCCTCTCAATCACAGAGCCCAAACAGCCATTTGGGCCCCAAGCAGCGTCCCGACTGAGCGGCACAGAACTCAACCGAGCACCATAGCAGGAGGTGAAGGGGGGCGAGGAGGTGATGTACATGGCCAGGGGGCAGGACCTGGAGCCTCTGTCATGCCCTTCGCCTCCCGCCCCCTGGCCGTGTACATTACCGCCCCTTCCCCCTTCGCCTCCCACTGTGGTGCTCGGTTGAGTTCTGCGTCGCTCAGCCGGGACGCCGCGTGGGAGCAAGCGGGGCCTATTGCAGCACGGGGCCCAGGGCAGCCGCCCTTCTCGCCCTTCCCTATATCCGCCGCTGATTTCAAACCCTGAAATATTAACTGCAATTGCTGCAATCTTATCTGTCGTGTAGATATAGTGATATAGTTCAATTTTTTATATGGATGAAACAAGGTATTTTTCTCACTAACCTTTTTCTCAGAAATGATTAAACCATTTTAGCTGAAATTTTCTCAGAAAATTCAGCCTGAGGGTAGATACCAAGCCTAGAAACTGTCTATTTTCCAAACTATTTAAATTTACAAAGTTTTAAGCAACTGAAAACAGGATCTTAAGACAAGGTCTTAAGTCATGACCTGTACCCCTTGTAACAAATAGCTTCCCTTCAATTTTCTTATTAATCATACTTTAATTATTTAAATAAGAATATAAAGTATACACAAAAATATTCACTGAACATAAATGTAAAGCCAGGTAATGAATATGTTAGGTGAAGAAGCCAACAACAACAACAACAAAAAGATTACTTGCTAGTAGGTTTTTCCACTATGAAATTAAAAGAGCAGCTTAAGTAAGATGACCTAGCAGAGACCCTGAGCTTATAATGACCTAGAAGAGACCCAGTGCTTATAAGTTATGCATCACATGCAGTTTAATCTTGTTTCCTTTGACATTTTTCATTTATGCTAAATAATGAGAGGATCTCCAGGACCTTCCACCTGCTCTCCATCTTAGGATGCCAGTTGTGTTTTCTAGGTGATGTCCAGGCATAAAGTTAAAGTTTAAACATAGTGGATTATTTCCATATCTATTGTTTGGACGCTTGTCCAAATTCAGAATTGTGACTCCAGGTTAAATCTGTGCAAGTGTGACTTCCCACTTGGTCCACCAACCACATTCACTAATCTATAGCAGTGGATGGGCAGGAAACACAGCAAAAGTTCTTTTCCTTCTATAGTCAATGAGGCTGAGTTAGTGCCCAGAGAGCTTTAGGAGAATAAGTCCCAGTCCCAAAACACTTAATTATACAGATAAACATTATGGGATATATTCTGCCAATTTTAGTCACAGTAATTAGTACTTTACTCCATGAGCAGGGCCATGGCAAGGAACGGGGCAGCCAACAACTCATAGCATTGCATTTATATGAAAATGACTCAATCCATAGAATGACTTGTATAATGGTTTTTGTCAAAGTGAGAGTTGCAGAAACAGGACCATATTTTTAAGTGATGTTTGATTGGCATCTCCTCTTACTCTTAGGCTACATCTCCTTTTGAGCTGACAGATGTGATTCCCAGCTTGCATTGACATACCCGTACTAGCTCTGCTTGAGGTAGTGTGCTAACAATGAAATTGTATCTGGGCTAGCACAATGGCCACTTGGGTTAGTTGACGGAGAGCAAACATTCCTAGACTGCCTAGATACACACTTGAGCAGCTAGCTCATGTGGTCATTTTCAGCATGCTGTCTCTAGCATGTGTGGGTACATCTGTGAAAGCTGGGAAGCATACTCCCAGCTCAAATACAGTTGGAGCCATGCAAGTTTGTGATACAAAATGTTTTTGTTCTCCCCATCCTTCCTCCCCCTGCTCCTCTTCCTTTTCCTCTTCCTCCTCCTCCTTCTCGTCCTCTCCTCCTCCCTCCTGCCTTTCTGGCACATTATAGCCTAGCCTCCTGTGGGTGTCGATTACTTTGGTATCATTTCTGTTGTTAGTTTTAATGTGCAAGTTCTGTGTAGTAAAATACAGGAGGTTAGATCAGATGATATAATGATCCCTTCTGGCCTTAAACTCTGTGACTACCCACACCTCTTCATGTATTTTTTTTAAATAAATGGTCTAAGTGCTCAGCAATTTCTGAGATCACTAACATTTGAAGTAAAAGATGATTTGGGTATCATAATGTGGTGCTTTTTAATGGCACTCTTATTTCCCTTTATGCTTTTCACTTTGTCAACAAGACACATGTGCCTTTGGAGTTGGGGTACTTTCAGAGCATATATCAACTGCTACTCCTGGCACGTGTGTGACTGATTGTTTCCAGAGTGAACAACACATAAGGCAGCATCATTATATCCTGCTAGATGCAGGCCACACTCCAAACAGTGGGTTTGTTTTTATAAATTAGCTAAATGGTTTCCAGAGAATTATGTGCTACACTAAAAAGTGTTTGGGACACATTTCTTTAAAAAATGATTAAAGGAATTCAGAGTAGTTCCAAATGGGCCATTTTTGCTTTATTTTACAAGTTAGACATGCTGGTCATCTGGAAAATATCTATATAACATCAAAACTGTGACACATTCTAATTTACTATTTAATTTTTTACTTTGATTCTTAACAATATATTATATTTTAATAGAAAATTACCATACTAATGCCCAGTTGATACTAAGTCAAACAAGCTGCAACTGATATAGAGAACTTGTAATCCACCTATCAAAATCAAATTTTATGGAACTCGCTGATTATGATTATGCACTATTTGCATTAAAATACCTGGGCTTTTTTAATGGAAACTGGTCAAAATTGTTCTATTATTTCTGCTATTGAACAAAGAATTTTGCAGTAAAATGAAAGGGCAACATTCTGAAATGTGCCTTTAATTTTCAATGAGGTCAATATGAGTTAGCAGTCCTCAGTGGCACACCGGAGACACTCAGGATATGTCTATACAGCAGCGTTATTTCGGAATAACTGAAGTTAATCCAAAATAACATAGTGTGCATCTATACTACAGGCCTTTATTTCAAAATAATGTCAAGCTGGAAGACTTCTAACTCTGACTCATGGTAACCCTCATTTCACGAGCAGTAAGGGAAGTCGAAGGAAGAACACTCTTCCTTCGACTTCCTGCTGTGTAGACAGCGCCAAAAGCCAAATTAAGCTATTTTGATTACAGCTACGCAGTTGACGTGGCTAAAGTTGTGTAGCTTAATTCGACTTTAGCCCTGCTGTGTAGATGTACCCTCAGTTACTCAAGAATTAAAGAAAGAATGAAAATTATTTCACTTTCCACCAGCCTGATAAAATGTGGCTTCAAAACAGTGAATTAGTAATACAACAATTATCAAGATTTACTCTCTAAGACAGCAGTCTCAGACTGTACGTTGAGATCCTAAAGTGGATTGTGACGGTTACCAGGAATGACTTAGGGTTTGTCTACACTATCAAGTTATGACAACTAAACTTATACTGACTCCCAAAAGTCAAGTCAATAAAAATTGAAATACATTGTACATGCTAGCTCCCTCTGGGGCACAATGATTGAAAGTATGAGCAAAGCACTATGGGTATGTATCCCAGAGTGCTTTGTGACATGTTCTGTTGCTAGCTATTGTGTGAAAATGAAGCAGATCATTGTGCTTCCTGGGACCATGGTAACTGTCCTCTCATGCATTAGTTTCTGTCTCAGCCCCCATATTGGTTTCTGGCTTTCTTTCATGCCATTTTTCTATAGACGTTCTTTGCACCTTGTATTTCCTTCACTGTGTAGTGGAGCACTCCAGTATGTACCAGAACATGCCTTCTTTGCTGCAATTTGGCCACTTTCTTATCTGGTGGAGATGGTCAGCAGTGGTGCATGGAGAGTTCGTGAAGGTCACATCTGGTGAAGTACAAGGGATAATCACAGAAGTGGGATTGTTAAATTCAATAACAGCATTGAAACATTTTGCTTCTATGCACCTTTTGCAACATGCCAATCACTTTCTCACTGACCCTTGCCAGGCACACATCCCTGCAAACACCCAAAGAATGGTGGGGAGGGGGAGTGGGGATGGAGATTGCACATGGACAAAAGAACACAGTCTTTGCAGGGGTTGTGGTGCACCTTTACAGGAAACAAATCATCAGAGTAGGCAATAGAGCTATTAAAGCAGGCATGGTTTCTACATTGACTCTTTCTTGACAATAAAAGGAAGGGAAAATTTAAAAAGTCTGTCATGGAGATGGTATTTTGTCTCCAAACTGGGCATTTTTTCCTGCTAAAAGTTGCATTTCAATTTGTATGTTGGTGACAAAACTTGGTAGTGTAGACGCTGCCTTACACTTTCTGGGGGCTTGGAGCTGAAGCCTGAGATTTACAGCCCATGGCCTGAGGGCATCAGCCATTGGCAGGTGTGCTCAAGTTAGAGGCTTCATACTCAAGGCTGTAGCCTTGGGGGCTTCAGCTTTGGTCTCCTTGCTCACCAGCTTGAGTTACTGATTTACTTTCTCTTGCTCGGCATGGTGGGGGTTGGTTTTGGCCACTCACTCTGTGGTGGTGAGGTTCAGGAAGGATCAGGTGTCAATCCTTCCCTTTGGGGTCATCCAGTACTTTTTGTGGACAGTAGAGGGTCACAGTGCAAAGAAATTTGAGAATGCCTGGCCAAAGAAGAAGAGATATATCAAATAAAAATCTTTGCCACTGATTATGTTCTTACACTGTTGATTACTGCTCTAATTCTACTGACTTTGACTGTTTTACCCCTTCTTTATACCAGTGTTGGTACGATTCAAAGCAAACCCAGAAAGAAGCCTGGCATTTTCAGATGTTGGTTCTCAACTGTACTAGAAACAGTGGTTTGAATCCCAGTTTAGCTTGTATTTTTGTTGTCTTGGCCATTGCAGCAGTGATGGAATTGGGGTCCAGAGGTGACTTTCTCTTGCTCATAAGAACATAAAAATGGCCATACTGGATCAGACCAAAGGTCCATCTAGCCATATTCTGTCTGCTGACAGTGGCCAATGCCAGGTGCCCCAGAGGGAGTGAACGGAACGGGTAATGATCAAGCGATCTCTCTCCTCCCATCCATCTCCAGCCTCTGACAAACAGAGGCTAGGGACACCATTCCTTACCCATCCTGGCTAATAGCCATTGATGGACTTAACTTCCCCATGGATTTATCTAGTTCTCTTTTAAACCCTGTTATAGTCCTAGCCTTCATATCTTCCTCAGGCAAGGAGTTCCACAGGTTGATTGTGCACTCAAAGCACACATTTCTACAGCTTGAGTTAAAGAGCTGCAGTAGATCCATATCCCCTGTGGACTAGATTCAGAAGCAGATCAGTAACTCAAGCTGGTGACAAATCTCAGAGAGGTCTCTGGGTTAGTCTGTATCTTCAAGAACAACAAGGAAGTCTGTGGCACCTTAAAGACTAATAGATTTATTTGGGCATAAGCTTTTTTGGGAAAAAATCACAGTCAGATGCACTGGAATGGAAATTACAGAGGTAGGGATATACTGATGAGCAGGTTACAACAGCATTATTACCAAACATTGGCATATGTACCATAATATCTGAAGAACAAACTAGATCATTATGTCATAGCTAATTACTCCTTTTACAGCCAAAGGGAAAAATAAATATGCATGGTTATCACACCCTGTCTATAACTGCCTTCATGTAAGAGAGAATGAGTTTGTTTGGCAGGTATTGAAAAATCACCTGGTATAATGGGAATCAACCTTGCAAACTAGTGAGTATTCTGGCCAGCCTGGAAAAGCATTTAATGCATGTTGTCACTGGGCTATCCATATTCTTTATGCAAATAAGTTTATTAATATGCATATGCACAACTGGAAAATGCTTTATGCAAAATATTTTGCATAAGGCATAAGGCATCATTTGAAAAGTTGTAATCTGCTGAATGTGTATATTCTATATGTGTGCATGTACCATTCCTGTATTTAATGTTAGAAATATGAAGCATTCACCTGCATCACTGATGTACAAATGGCAAGTGGGGGGTGTTAAGGATATTTCAGAAACTTGATAGCTCATAGATAAAGACAATGATCTGTAAATAGGTTTGTTTTTCCTATGGACTTGGCCATAGTAGGGTCTGAGAATCCTCCCCCAAGGATATGTGTTTAGATCAGCTGATGCTGGGACCCACCTTAGTTATTGTACTTTTCTACTGAAAATGAGAAAAAGTTTAAACTAAACATGGGGAATTCCCACATTGCGCAAAACTGCTATAATAGTTGGAAGCCAAACAACAGGGGCTGCTTCCAGATGTCAGGATACCCCAAGATGACTGCTGAACACATCTAAGACTGAACAGGGGGAATGAACAGGGGAAAGGATCAAGCCCAGACTGGGAGTCTGTCCAGTCTGTGAAAGATGCTTATCAGAATAACTGAGGGTGAGATATTCCACATATCTCATAGTATATCATGCTTAGCTGGCATGCTTTATTTTATTTTGCTTAGTAACTTACTTTATTCTGTCTGCTATTACTTATAACTACTTAAATCTTACTTTTTGTACCCACTAAAATCATTCGTGTTTACGTAGCAGGAGCAGCTGTGCGTATCTCTCTTTACCTAAGAAAGAGGGCAGAAAATATGTGCTTGCTCTGTATAAAACTTTATTATAGATCAAGACAGATTTATCTCGGGATCTGGTCCTGGGCTGTGTGCCTGGGTGCTATGGCAAATTCCTTTAACTGACCTTCCCCAAGCTGAACTTCTCTCAGCATCTGTAATACAGTGTTGTGAGCTGTGAACCCATCTCTGTACCAGTGCTGGAGGAGGCTGGAGAGCCTGACTCAGCAAGACAGAGGGTTGAGGGGTGCCCACAAGGCAGGAAGATGTGTTCAGTGGTGATTCAGCATATCAAGTGACAGTCACAAGGGGATCTCTGTGACTGAACCATCACACATGTGCTTAACTTTAGAAATGTGAGTTGTCTCCCTGAAGTCATCTGAAGTGGAAGTAAGCTGCTGGTGGGACCCTTAGCTGGGTCAGTTCTCACTTTTCGCTATAGATCTTTTGTTTTACCAGTGCTAAGTGTGCACAGTTCTGTGACATGGGAAGAAGGGCTTCCCTAACTGCTACAGTTGTTTCCCTCAGTTGTCCAGATCTTTCACCTGCTCTTCAGGTAGGCTAGGATCCAATGCAGGAGAACAAACACCCACAAAGCAATTGGGCATTTCCCACTACTGTTCTGTTTAGGACATATACACCCTCCTATCCCATCTCTTCCTCTCCTGTTCCATCTAGATCAACCTACTGGCAGATGAAAAATAGGGGAGAACAAGTGAAACAAGCAACCAAAAAGGATCATGGCCAGCATCCAGAAAGGTAGTTCTTCTGCATGCATTAATCAGGAAGGGAATGACTTTTATGAGTCTATTATTGGTGGCATATCCAGGCATACTGCAGGACAGCATCAGAACACTTCTCCCCATTTTGCTGTAAACAGAGGGCAAATTCCCTCCTTTGGGGAAGCAGGGAAGTCTCTTGGCTGGTGTGTTGAGAGCTTCCCATTCTGCTTTCATCTACTTTAGCCACTGTGTTAATCTGGTATATCTTCCTTGTTGCTTGTGTAGTCTAGTCATGTTCTCCAGCTTTGTCCTTTCTCTCCTGTGTATCCTGGAGATCGCTATTCTAGAAGATGCATCTGAGTTAATGAAACTTCCCCCCACAGAGACTGTTTATCTTTCTGATGTTGTAATATCCTGTCAGTAAAGATCAAGGTTAATTATTGTTTCTAATGACTACAATGGGCCTTTATATGAATGAGTAGTTTTAACTGAAGAGTGATTATGTGTCTTATTTTGTTTCCAAACAGAAAAATCAAAAAAGAATATGTGTAATGTATTTTTTTCAGTTCATTTCTCAAAGAGACAAGACCTAAGTATCAAATTATCCACTGCTTTGTTCCCAGGCTTGTCTTGTCATGCTCCCACCCCCGCTCCAAGTCATATGGCTAGTAATAACAATAACAGTAACTATTATTGGAAATCTATAGAGGAAAAATTGCTAACAGTATTTTAAAAAGGTGAGTAAGCATCATTCTTCTTTTCTAAAATCGAGACAAAGAAGAGATATTTCCACCAACATTTTCAACATTTCACTAACAAGTGACTCTGGGTACTTCCATTTTGTGAGTGCCAAAAAGGACATACCTTGTGTAAAGCTGGGCACCCAGAAATAAAGATTTTCAAACCACAGATAATTTTTGTAGTTATCTAAAGTAAGAATCCAGTTTGGGAAAGCATCCCTATTTGAAGTCAATGGAATTTAACCACAGTTTTAAAGATGAACCCAGATTTGAGATGGTATTGAGCATGTGCTTATGGGCTTTTCTAAATCAGGGCCTAGATGTCTTTTCTCAGTCATATTACTTCATGGAAGAGGGGAAGTAGACTCTTCTGAGGCTACTATTGGTGGCATAGCCAGACATACTGCAGTAGAGCACCAATAAAAATATTATTTATTTAATGTCTCTGGCCTAGGATTGACACAGAAACCTTCTCTCTCTCTCCTCCTCTACATGACTATTTAAAACTATCCACGGTAGGACACTTGTCAGAGAGGTTAGTTTGCATCTGTAAAAAACAACAACAACAACAAAAACTAGGAATCCTAACATTGATTTGGGCATAAGATTTTGTGGGTTGTTAAAGTGTTCTACTACTGGTTTTTTGTATGTTACCTTTCTGGATGTCTTATTTGTGTCCATTTATCCTTTGGTGCACAGACTGGCTGGTATGGCCAACATACATGACAGAGGGGAATTGCTGGCACATGATGGCATATATCACATCAGTACATGTGCAGCTGGATGAGCCCTTGAAGGTGTGGTTAAATCCTGTGATGATGTCTTGTATAGATATATGGACAGAGTTGGTAACAAGGTTTGTTGCAAGGATAGATTTCTGGGTTAGTGTTTCAGTGGTGTGGTGCATGGCTGCTGATATTTACTTCAGATTAAGGGGTTGTCTGTAGGTGAGGACCTACCTACCTCCCAAGATCTGTGAAAGTGAGGGATCATTTTCTAGGATAGGCTGTGGCTTGTCAGTGATTCACTGAAGGGGTTTTATCTGGGGTGTAGGTGATAGCCAGTGCTCTATTATTTTTCATTGCTCGGGTCCTTCAGGGCAGGAAGCTGGGTTTGTGGGAGATGAGTGTTTCAGAGCAGGAGCCTGGGGATGTGGTGGGCTCAGAGCAGGAGGCTGGGAGTGAGTGGGTGCATGAATCACTATTAGGGGATGAGGAGGGGCTCAGAGCAGGGGTGAGGGTACAGGAGTCAGAGCAGGGGATTCAGGTGAGCTGAGGAGGGTTCAGGGGATAGAGTGGAGGGCTCAGGAAATGAGGCAATTGTCAGCTTCTCCTTGAGGCTGGCCAGAGGGCAGTGGAGTCCACACATCCCATCCACTGGCTTTTCCCTGGGGGCAGCCTGGGGCAGAGGGGACCACACTGACTGGTTGTCAGTTGCTTCCTGGGGAAGACTGTACTGCTGGCCAGCAGCTGCTTCTCAGGACTGGGTCACTTGCTGTCCCTCTATGGTCTTTATGGGGTATAACTGTCACCCCTTCTTGCTGCCCCCCTGTGATCATTCATGAATATACTTGCCCCTGCTATCACACCCCTCCCTTTCCATTTGACATCAAATTTGAATTCCAGGCACATCCCATTGTCCTTACCCAACCAAACCCTTATTTTGCTTTAAGCTATGATAAGAGGAAGCAGCATATCAAATTTGGTGGTCTTTGCTTTTACCGTTTAGGAAGAGTTCTTGAACAAATGGACTCACAGATGGACAAAATAAATTTTGTTTTTCTTCCATTACATCCTTGTTCTGGGGTGAGGTGGGGATGTGGGGCTCTGTATGCAGGCTGCCTTGGAGAGGGGGGACAACCCCAGCCCTCTATCACCGCAGCAGCTAGGGGTCAGCTGAGAAGCACTTGTCCATGGCTACTGCAGCTGCAGAGGGGACAGCCAGGGGAGGGGGACTGACAGACATACAGACAGACTCACAACAGACAAACCCTCTAAAATACACTGTAGATACTTGTCCCTTTCTCCATCCCTGTCCCCTGCTGGACCAATGGGGTTATAGCTATCCTGGTCTCCATCTTTGGCTCCTTGTTGCCCCCCTTCCCCCATGGTTATTCTACAGTATAACCTCCGGCCAGACCCCACCCTGTCCATTTTATAAGAAACAATCAAATTCCAGGTGCATCCCATTGTCTTGGCACAACCAAACCCTAACCTTGCTTTAAGTAATGATGAGAGAAAGATGCATACCAAATGTGGTGGTCTTAGTTCTTATCATTTAGGAATTCTTGAACAACTGACTCATGGGCTGATGGACCAACATACAGAAAAAGTTTCTAATATATATAATATATATATTACTACCTCTGTGATTTCCACTCCATGCATGCATCTTGATGAAGTGGTTTCGACCCATGAAAGCTTAAGCTTATGCCCAAAGAAATCTGTTTGGCTGCGTCTAGATTGGCATGATTTTCCAGAAATGCTTTTAACGGAAAAGTTTTCCGTTAAAAGCATTTTCAGAAGAGAGTGTCTAGATTGGCATGGACGCTTTTCCGCAAAAGCACTTTTTGCAGAAAAGTGTCCGTGCCAATCTAGACACGCTTTTCCACAAAAAAGCCCCGATCGCCATTTTCGCAATCGGGGCTTTTTTGTGCAAAACAAATCTGAGCTGTCTACACTGGCCCTTTTGCGCAAAGGCTTTGCGCAAAAGGGACTTTTGCCTGAAAGAGAGCAGAATAGTATTTCAGCAAGAAGCACTGATTTCTTACAGTAGGAAGTCAGTGCTTTTGCGGAAAGTCAAGCGGCCAGTGTAGACAGCTGGCAAGTTTTTCTGGAAAAGCGGATGATTTTCCGGAAAAACTGGTCAGTCTAGACACAGCCTTCAGGTTTAAGGTGCCACAAGATTCCTTGTTTTTAACACAGTGGATCACTCTTTTCTTCCCTCAACTTTCTCTTTATTTCTTCCCACTACTGAAAAATCTGTTTTTTCCTCCACTGCATGTAGTAAGACTGATAATGCTTAGAATACTTTAGAGTTTAAGACTTGCCAATACAAAGAAGATGATGACTTTGATGGATCTGAACACTTTGTTGCTTGATACGAATCATTGCTAGTGGAACAAGAATTCTACTGGAGTGTTTTTATCTCATAAAAATGGATGTCTAAACTACACTGGTTTTTTTTTTTTCAAAAAAACTGCCCTTTTTTCGAAAAAAAACTTCACCTGCGTCCACACTGCAATTGAGTTCTTTCAAAATTAAATCAAAAGTATGCAGGGTTTTTGGGGTTGTTTTTGACATTGGTAAACCTCAAATTATGAGGAAGAATGCTTTTTTCGAAAGAGAGCTTTCAAAAAAAGGCATGTGTGGATGCAGAACAGGGACATTTTTTGAAAGAAGAAGCCATTGAAAAAAGCACAGGTCCCCTTGTGGCCATTCTGTGAATAGCAATCAGGGCTATCTTTCAAGGGAGCATCCATGCAATTTTGAAGTGTAGATGCTCTCTTTCAAAAGAAGCTTTTTCAAAAGAGCTCTTTCGAAAAGCTTCTTTCAAAGGAAGTGTTCAATCTAGACGTATTGAGAAAGAAAGAAAGAAAGAAAGAAAGAAAGAAAGAAAGAAAGAAAGAAAGAAAGAAAGAAAGAAAGAAAGAAAGAAAGAAAGAAAGAAAGAAAGAAAGAAAGAAAGAAAGAAAGAAAGAAAGAAAGAAAATGAATGCATTTCAATGAGACTTAAGCTCCTAAGTTCCCAAGTCACTTTTGAAAAAGTCTACGTCTAGACTGCAAGCTTCTTTTGGAAGAAGCTTTTCCTGAAGAGATCTTCTGAAAAAACTTCTTCCAAAAGAGAACATCCATACAGCAAAAGCACATTGAAAAAGTGATCTGCTTTTTTGAAAGAGAGCGTCCACACTGAATGGACGCTATCTCACATGTAAGCTGTGATTACTATGGACAGACTGGCCACCGGGGCACCTCTGTTTTTTTCTTTCCTCTTCTTTCGCAAGAACTCCCTTTTTCCTGTCCACCCATGTCTTTTTTGGAAAGAGCTCTTTTGGAAAAAGGCTTCTTCCTCACAGAAAGAGGTTTACCAATGTTGAAAAAAACCCCTCTGTCCTTCCTATTTTTTCAAAGGAACATGATTTCAGTATGGACGTAAGTGAAGTTTTTCAGAAAAATGGCCGTTTTTCTGAAAAATACCTCTGAAAAATACCCTGAGACTTAGACATTCTTGAATATGTTACCTAAATTCCACTGAGTTATTTCTCACACTGATGTTTAATTTTCTGACTTTAAAATAATCCATTTTTATGAGATAAAAACACTCCAGTAGAATTCTTGTTCCACTAGCAATCATTTATATCAAGCACCAAGGTGTTCAGATCCACCAAAGACAACAACTTCTTTGTTTTGGAAAGTCTTAAACTCTAAAGTACTCTAATCATTATCAGTCTTAATACAGTACAGTGGATGAAGAAACAGATTTTTCAGTAGTGGGAAGAAACAAAGAAAAAGTTGAGGCAAGAAAAGATCAGCTCAACAAAAATCAGATAGGTAGTAACAGCAAATGAGCTTGATTAGGATGTTGTAGCAAACTACATGAGGTTTGTATTTGACCATGTCACTGCATAAAATTGTTACTGAATTTCTACAATGGAAGATTCACCAATGTGATTACAGCAAGTAAACCACATTGGAAGATGCTGAATATTTGCTATAGTGAGATTTACAGGTGTTTCAGAGATTCTGGGGTGGGGAAGGTCCCGCTACTCCCCTGTCAGAGTATCTTGCTGGACAAACAGGAGGGATTAAATTGCTGTAAAGAAACTGAAGTGAGATATTGCTTTCCCATATCTAAAGGGAACCAAGGAGGCAACTATGACTATGGCAATTACAATTGATTCTCCTATGTGTGTCTGAGACACCACAACTATTCACCTCCTCTTATTCAGAGAAGATTGTAAGGTTACAGTCTAGCTGTTAGTAAGAATGCCTACATAAATGAGTGCTAATAGCAACGAGGAAGCTTGCAGAAAATCAAATGAAGCTGCTCAAGGATCTCAGTTCACTTCACAAAGGCTGGGAGAGCATTGCTGTAATTTTATTGATTGGAAAACTGAGGAGCTGTGATGTTGCATGTTTTACCCAAGGTCATGCAGAGTATTCATGACAAAACCAGTGTCTCCCTAACTCACAGTCCTAATGTTCTGGACACTAGAACATACTGTGTCCTAATTACATCTGTATCAATGACCCTTTGTAACACTGCAGAACAATGACCAATTGTCATTCTATTAATGGTTGTTAACCATGTTAAACCATTCTAAAAAATGATCTGGCTGACTTTCTAAGCTTAAGAATCTATTTCCCAATCAGTGGATGTCCCTAATGGACATGGACACACAATTCAAAGGGAGAATGTTTATACTTTGATATTGTTCATAGTCAGCAGATTGGTGTCTCTATAGGCTATATCAGTGTTAATGTTTCTCAGAGTGATTCTGTGGAAGGTTAACGTTTTAGTACTACATATCATAAATAATACTTTTATTCTAGGCGCTCCTTTAGAATCTTTGCAGATGGAGTGTAATAACAGGGCTGTGAGGCCAATTCATTAAATTACCAACTTTGCTTTTTGCAGATGTTTCAAGCAGGTGTTCTGTATGTTGCCAAGAGTTTGCTTTCTTCTTTTGCATGCTGCATTGTGGGTCAGAGGTTATGCCTCAATGGCAAGGTCTCAGATGCATAGCAAGTCTCAGAGGTCTTTGTTAGAGAAGAAAAAGAATGCAGTCTCCTTGAAATTTATGTACTGCAAAAGATAACCACTGCACCTGCAGACTGTTGTTCTTATTAAAAACACATGACAGCTGTTGCCAGAAATATAAAATGCTGCTCTGTAGTTCCTGTTGAGAATATGCAGGAACCTCAAAATGATCTGCAATATATCACAGATATACTACTGATTCATGGTCTGACACTGCACAGCTATGGTATACATGGACTTATACTATAACAGGAGGTTCCATGTGCATTTAAAACTTGACATTGGGCAGTTACATTCACAAATAAGCATCTCACATAACGTGTTGTGTGACAGCAGGGATCCAAATGACCCAGCCTAGTTGATAATTGGAAAAGATCCGTCTAGTCTTTCCTGACCACCTGTGTGTTAGCTTTTCAACTTTACTATTAGAAACAGGGAAAATAGATTCTTCTAAACACAGGGAATTCTATAAAACAGAGACCACCTTTATTAGAGAATTCCATGTTTCAAGAGACCCCCTCAAACTTGAGTACAAATCTGCTTCACCTTTACTAAAAGACAACCTCTAGCAAGCCCCCTATATATCTAAATTCCTTCAGCGGTCACTTAAAACAACATATTTTCACATAAATATTACTCTTAATAATTAAGATGAAATATGTGTTTGTATCGTATTAGCCAATGCCAACATACAGTGGCTGTGGTTGTCCATAAAAAGTCCCTCTCAACAAAGTGTCTTGGGAATTTAACACCAGTAAATGATGGAAGTGTAAAGAGAAGCAATAGAATTAATGAAATGGCTACAGTTAGTGGAAATGCACAGAGCTATAGTCTCTTCTACTTTCACAGGGTATGTCTACACTACCCCCCTAGTTCGAACTAGGGGGGTAATGTATGCATACCGAACTTGCTAATGAAGCCCGGGATTTGAATTTCCCGGTCTTCATTAGCATAAAGCCGGCGCCGCCATTTTTAAAAGCCGGCTAGTGCGAACCCCGTGCCGCGCGGCTACACGCGGCACGGGGTTCACACTAGCCGGCTTTTAAAAATGGCGGCGCCGGCTTTATGCTAATGAAGCCCGGGAAATTCAAATCCCGGGCTTCATTAGCAAGTTCGGTATGCATACATTACCCCCCTAGTTCGAACTAGGGGGGTAGTGTAGACATACCCACATAGAAGGAGCTGATCTGGTATAACTCTTCAATATGTTATCACTATGTAAACTAGTGGCCATTCAGCTGTTGTATAAATGTGCCATGCATAACCTTATTGTTGAAAACCTGATGTAGTATTACAGACCACATCATTACTTATAAGGATCTTATTTTACCAATATCACACATAGCTTAGTATATGACTGAACTCCCTATAGATTGTATACAGTAGCTATGATATATACGACACAGACTACACGTACAGGTTGAACCTACCAAATCCAGGTCTCTGCAGATGTTGCTGGACCAAAGAGCCCCAGAAGTGGGAGCCAGCTGGGGAGAACATGGAGGCTGGGCCAGCAATGGCTGGGCAGGGGAACCTCAGTGTCAGAGGGGCCAGGTGGCATCGGGGAGACCTCTGCCTAGGCCAGGGTACCCCCTGTGTTAGTGGGGTCAGTTGGCCATAGAGCCCCTGGCAGTGGGGCTGGTGGTGGCCAGGGAATCCCAGGAACCCCTCAGTGGTAGCAGGTGTATGATGGCCAGGCAGCCCTTATTTGGGAACCCCCCGGTGGCAGTGGGGACAGGCAGCAGCCCAGTAGTGTTGGCTGGGGAACCCTGGTGGTGAGGCCAGGCAGCAGCCAGCAAGTCCCAGCCCCAGCCCCAGCAAGGGAATCCCCTGTGGCTGGGGAACCCTAGGAAACCCCCAGCAGTAGTGGGGCTGGGCTGCAGCAGTGGAGCTGGCAGCGGCTGGCTGGCCCGGGGTCAGGGAACCTTGAGGAACCCCCGCAGGTAGCGGGACTGGAAGCTGCTGGGCAGCCCTGTCTGGGGAACTTCTGGGAATGCTTGACTGCAGCAGGGGCAGCAGGACGGGGAGCCTCAGCCTTGAGGGTCAGGAGCAGGCAGGGGATCACTGACCTCCCCTGGTCTGGCAAACTCCCTGATCCAGACGGCTCAGGTCTCGAGGGTACCAGGGAGATACAACCTTTATATTTAAGACCACAACATCCATAATTTACTCAAGATATATTTTTAGAAAGAAGAAACATGATGCTGAACATGTACTTTCTGTAGTGGAGATTCTTGATGAAATTGTGATCCAAATAATCAATAGAAATGTTTCCATTAATTTCAGTGGGGCCAGGACTATCACTCGTTTTCTTTGTTTTCCTTATTTTTCATGAACTGCTCCCTCAAATTTACAGCCTGACATTGAATGTTACAGGACATTAACGTAAACAACCTGTTGTCACCTGTAGATTAAAGAACAGGACACATGTTGCACTCCCCTAGCAGACTGCTGTTTAAACTGAAGAATATTACTGAATTTTTTGCAAGAATCAAACAAACAGACACAACGTACAATCCCACAGCTGGAGAGTTTTTCATTAGCATTTAATTCTGCTCCAATCAAATGCTGATCAGAGCTATGTCATTACTAAGCTTTTGCTCAGAACTCCAGAACTTTTAAAGAGAAATTTTGTGATGACATTCCATCCAATTCTTTGTAAAACAAGCACCACTTTACACACACACACACACACACACACACACACACACACACACACACACACACACAACTACATTTACACCTATTTATGTCATAAGTTTTGCATGCTATGCAACTTATCCACAATTAATTTAAGAAACATTGAGAAGCTCTCAATGTTTAATTAGTTTAGATCCTCAAACATTTATTCATGTTATATTCTGATGTTCCAAATTCTGGATCCCTTGATCTGGATGATAGACTGTAAAGCAAAAATGAAATTGTCATATTATACAATAAAATAGCAATCTTTATGATATTTATAATTATCAGCACTAAAATAACTCATTCAGCTTCAGAATAACTTTTATTATTTTATTATTGCACATAAAAAGCCTATATTAAAAGCACCCTAAGTTTTCACAGACATGCACTCCAAAGTTAGGAATGCCTGAATTGTTGCCCATGTTCTCCCATCTTACTATCTTCAAATCTCAACTTGGGACGTCAAGTTTGTTCTCTAACTCTGGTCCTATGTTATACAAGAAATCAGATTAAGTATTCACAATAGTCATTTGAGACCCTAAAAGCTATGAATTTATAGCTGACATCTTAATGTAGTACTTTGTGCCAAAAGGCTAGATTCAGTACAGTGCCTGTCTCACTTCATGGTCTGATAAAATGCAACTGTTTAATAAAGTACATAAGAAGCACTTGTTAAAAACGTAGGATGAAGCCTTTGAAATGGCAGTACAGGTTTAACGCTTGGGACCTGACCAGGGCTGAACCAAAGAAATTGCCGAATCACAGGAGGTTGATATTGTCTAGCAGCATTACCAACACTTCCACTGCTTACTGGGTTCGTAGAAATACTTAGGGGTAAATTAGAGTTATATAACAGCTCAGAACACTGAGAGCCAGAACTGGTGTCTGTAAACAAACTTTATGGGACCACAGAAAACTTGTCCATACCAATGATAAGTGGCCATCTGATAAACTAAAATCAGGCTGGATCACAGATGTTGTCAGACTAGAAAGTGCCGGAGTAGAGGTTCAACTTGTACCTTAGGGTATGTCTACACTACAAAGTTAGTTCGAACTAACAGACGTTAGTTTAAACTAACTTTCCTAGGCGCTACACTAGTGCTCCATTAGTTCGAACTTACGAGGATTAAGCCTAGTTCGAACTAGCTAGTTCGAATTAAGGGCTGTGTAGACCCTTAATTCGAACTAGTGGGAGGCTAATCCTTCCCAGGTTTCCCTGGCGGCCACTCTGGCCAACACCAGGGAAACTCTATTGCCCCCCTCCCGGCCCCGGAGCCCTTAAAGGGCCACGGGCTGGCTACACAGTTTGTGCCAGTTGCAAGGCTGCCAGCACCCATGCCAGCACACCCTGCACCTGCCACAACATGAGCCAGCCTCCCGAGGACACCCAGCCCTCCAGTGCTCCCCAGGACCAGCCTGGTGGCTCCCAGGAGCCTGCCCGGGGGCGCAAAAG
Source organism: Pelodiscus sinensis (assembly GCF_052426305.1). Lineage (NCBI taxonomy): Eukaryota > Metazoa > Chordata > Testudines > Trionychidae > Pelodiscus > Pelodiscus sinensis. The sequence goes on from NC_143052.1 coordinate 222,479,561, forward strand.
GCGGGCGCCCGCTTGGTCAAGTGCGGAGATCGTGGACCTCATCGAGGTTTGGGGGAAGCCTCCAATGTCCACGATCTCCGCACTAGCCACAGGAACGCGGCCGTCTACAGCTGCATGGCTGCCAGCCTGGCCGCCAGGGGCCACCAGCGCAGCCGGGAGCAGGTGCGCTGCAAAATCAAAGACCTGCGGCAGTCCTACTCCCGGGCCTGCCAGCCAGGGGCCGACCCGGAGGCCTGCCCCCACTTCCATGCCCTGGACCGCCTCCTGGGGGCTCATGCCGTCTCTGCCCCCCCGGGACGTGATAGACCCCGGAGCAGAGGGCCCGCTCCAGGAGACGGAGGAGGAGGAGGAGGACACCGAGAATCAGGAGCCTGCCGCCAGCCTGCCCGGGACCCGGGACCCCCGAGGCACTCCACAGAGCCGCTCGCCTGTGTCGTCCGAGGCCGGGGAGGTGTCCACCTGTGAGTACCCTCATGTTCCGCTTATGTGTACGGGGGCTGGGGCGAGAGGGAGCCCCGGGACCGTGTGCCTGGGCCTTGCCCACCAAGGAGCAGCAGCTGGCGATCCTGCAGGGGCCCTGGCCTTGCAGAGGGGAGCTGGGTTTCACACACCTGGGCCCCTGGGGTAATTGACCGCTGGTCTTGTTGCACCACAGCTGCAGCACCTGGGCCTGCAGGGCGCACCACCCCGCCTGCAGCAGCTGCCCATGCCCGGGCAAGCAGGAGAGCCAGGAATGAGGAGGACTACCAGAGGCGGCACCTCCAGTTCCTGGATCACCAGCTCCGCATCCAGGACCACTGGGTCCAGGAGGACCTGAGGCTGCACCGAAGGAGTCTGGAGGCCATGGAGGAGCAGGGCCGTGCCCTGCGAGGCCACCTCCAGAGCCTGCTCGACCGCTTCCCATTTCCTCCTCCTGCTGCTCCCTCTGCTCCCCCTCCTGCTCCCGCTCCTGCACCCGCTCCTGCTTCCTCCACACCCCCCCGTCCCTCCTGCCCCCCCCTACAACCATTTCCCACCGACGCCCCTGGACCCGCAGTGTGGCGAGACAGGAGAGGCAGCCGGACTCCCACCCCTGAGCTTTCCTTTCCCTTCCTCCCTTCCCTCCCCTTCCAGCTCCCTCGTCCCAGGTTTTCCCCTCCCCTCTCCCACCCTCATTCCTCCCTTCCCCCACCCCAGTGATGTGAAATAAACATACATTTTTGTTTGAAAAACAGGTGTCTTTATTTGACAGTAGGTAGGGAGGGGAAAGGGGAAGGGGGGTAGGGTGGAAGAAGGCCCCAGTGGGGCATGCAGGGAGAGGTCAGTCCTCCTCCTCCACCAGGAAGCTCTCCCGCAGGGCTTCCCGGATCCGGACGGCCCCCCACTGGGCTTCCCGGATGGCGGCGGTGTGGGGCTGACCGTAGTGTCCAGCCATGCGGTCAGCCTCAGCCATCCAGGCTGGCAGGAAAGCCTCCCCCTTTCGCTCACACAAATTGTGGAGCACACAACATGCTGCCACTACAGGAGGGATGTTGTGCTCGGCCAGGTCCAGACGGGTGAGGAGGCATCGAAAGCAGGCTTTCAGTCACCCGAAGGCCCCCTCCACCACGATGCGGGCCCTGGTCAGCCTGGCATTGAAGGCCTGGCAGGAGGGATTGAGGTGCCCCGTGTAGGGCTTCATCAGCCACGGCTGCAGTGGGTAGGCGGCATCCCCCACCAGGCAGATGGGCATGACCACGTCCCCAACCCTGATGTGGCGGTCGGGGAAGAAGGTCCCGGCCTGCAGCCGCTGGCACACGGAGGAGTTGCAGTACACCCGGGCGTCGTGTGCTTTGCCGGACCAGCCCACATTAATGTCCGTGAACTGGCCCCGGTGGTCACACACGGCCTGCAAGATCACGGAGAAGTACCCCTTGCGGTTCACGTATCGGGACGCCTGGTGTTCCGGGGCACGGATGGGGATGTGCGTCCCGTCGATGGCCCCACCACAGTTGGGGAAGCCGAGGGCGCCGAACCCCTGTATGATGACGTCCGGGTCGGCGAAGCAGACCACCCTGCGGAGCAGCACCCGGTTGATGGCCTTGACCACCTGCGGAGAGAGACACAGCAAAGCGCCAATCAGTGGGGCGCCTGGGTGTCTCGGAGCGTTCGTGCCCTGGCAGTGCCCCGCGCCCCACTCCTGGTAGCAACCCCCCTGGCGGCGTGTAGTACGGCCGGGACAGACTGACCCCTCCGGTGCGAAGCGCTTTCGCCTCCTCCCGCCCCCCCTTTGTCCCTGGGGCGGCCCATCCCCTCCTCGCAGCTCCCCTCCCCCCGGGCTCGGTGGCCGACGAGTGCCATACCTGCATGAACACCGCTCCGACGGTGGATCTCCCCACGCCGAACTGGTTCCCGACGGACAGATAGCTGTCCAGCGTGGAGAGCTTCCAGAGGGCGATGGCCACCCGCTTCTGGAGGGGGATGGCGGGCCTCATGCGAGTGTCCCTTCTGCTCAGAGCAGGGGCGAGCCACTCGCAGAGCTCCAGAAAGGTGTCCTTCCTCATCCTGAAGTTCTGGGTCCACTGTCGGTCCTCCCAGTGCTCCAGGACAATGCAGTCCCACCAGTTGCTGCTGGTGTCCAGACGCCAGACGTGGCAGGGCACGCCGGTGCCGGGGCGCTGCCGCGGCTCCTCCACAGCCCCCAGGGCGGCCAGGCGGAGAGGCAGGGGGCTGACGTGCACCAGGTGGTGCCAGGCAGCCTTGATACATTGGTGGCAGGCTTGCAGCAGCAAGTCCAGAAAGTGCACCAGAAGGTGCAGGGCGAGCTGTGGCTCCATGTTGCCACCTGCGGCGGCCCCCCCGAAGGGAAGCACGGACACAGACGGGCACAGAGACCAACGCTTTGCTGTCCCTCGGCAAGGTTGGCAAGCAAGCAGGAAAAGCTGAGACCCGGCTGTCCAGGGGGGGGTCCCTTTAAGCTCGAGCCTCAGATAGCCTCAGACAGCAGCCACACAAAGCAACTACTGACCTGATGCCCTGCCAGAACCGGTTTCAGCTGCCCTTAAATGCCCCCCCTGCATCCAATCAGTGTGGACGCGCTAGTTTGAATTAGCAAAATGCTAATTCGAACTAGTTTTTAGTTCTAGATGCGCTAGTTCGAATTAGCTTAGTTCGAATTAACTAATTCGAACTAAGTTAGTTCGAACTAGCGCTGTAGTGTAGACATACCCTTAGTTAGAAAACTGTCGATGTGGCTGCCAAAACCTGAGAGTTCAAAATGGAATTTGTGCCACTGGCACACAAAAATGCTAACACAAATGTACCAAGGGGGAATGGATGTTAACTGGAAGGAACCTTTTTGCAAATATGAAGTCTTCCTTTCAGGTTTTGTAATGGAACTTTCATTCTTGCAATTTCTGTCACTATGCATTTCATATTAGTTATTGAACCCATATAAACCCTAAACACTCATGAGTCTTCTAATCTGTTTCATTATCTACGGCTTGAATAAATGAGGACGGGTTTTCAGGAGCTCAGATTATTCATTTGGGGCTATGCTTTCAAGAACATCATTCCTAGGCATCAAGATAAGTGGCAAGATTTTTAAAAAGGCTCAGCATGTTGGGTGATGATATCCTGTTACAAACTGGCTATAAGTGTCACCAGGGGAGCTGTTAGGTGCTGAGCACTTCTGAAAATCTGCCCCTTGTAATGGAACCTGGCCACTGGCACTTTTGAAAATCTGGTCCCAATTGTGAGAGCTGAGCACTTCAATCTGCCTTTGAGCTCTTTCGAAAGCCTAGCATTCCACTCTGTTTGTGACCCTTAAGTGACACAAAGGAGCAGAAGCTTCCAATAAATAAATCCTCTGCTGTGGATACCCTTGGTGTGGAAGCTGAATGCAGTGGAGAAACTATTCCATAGCCAAAAATCTGGAAATAGGGATGCTAGAAATGGGCAAGAAAGAGGGGCAGCATATGATCATGGTTCTCCTAACATTAAATTTTCCTGTCATAGCTTAAACACACACCTATATATTCAGTTAGTTTGAATGTATGTGGCTTTGACTTTTGCTGAAAGGATTACATTAAAATGGGGGAGGGGGAGGAGGAAATCACATCAAATACTATGAAGCAAAGCTGTATCAGTCAAGTACTCTACAATCCAAAATATTAACATTTGATACATGGATCCATTTTTAACTAAAGTGTTTAAGTAAGTTTGCCCAGTGCTGCATTTATTATTTTTTATTACTACTAGTAGTCAGAGCTGGTCTTAGGGGTGGACTCCCGGGGCCGCTGACAGAGCCGGTCTTAGGTTTCTCTGGTTACTCCCCGAACCTTCCCCCCCCCCCAGCGGCAACCCTATGGTGAGACAGGCAGTAACCCACAACCACCAATTGGTTAAAACTGGCCCTGCTAATAGTATTGCACTAGCTCCAGTCACAGACCAAGGTCCTGCTTTGATCACTGTGTAAGCACAATACAAAAAGATAAGAGAGATTGAGTCACCACCAAAGACACAAGTTTTGAGTGTTTATATCCTGAATAAAGCACCCATATTATGACTGATGTACCCTGGCATTGTCACCCCGGTTTGAAAACTGAGGCTATGTTTCTATTATGGACTTTTTAGGGGCACAAATGTACCATTGCAACTGTTCTTCTTTAAGGTCTCCAGTGTAGCTACTCTTTGCTGGTAGGAAAATGGTCTCCTGCCCGTATCATTTCAAACAACCCACAAAGAGTAGTATTAGCTATATCAGCAGGAGAGCCTCAACTGACGACATAGTGCTGTCCACACCATACTTTTGAGGATGGAACTTAGGTTGGTCATGGGCATGCTTTTTCACATTTCTGACCAACAAAATTTTATGGACAGAAGGGGTAATTCAGACAAAGTTATTATAATAACTCCTGCATCAATAGTACATCTGCACGAGTGCAGAACATACCTTTTTCTAATGGCTTTATTTGTATCTTCTTCAATTTCCCTTTTTTTGTCATATTACTCATTCAAGTCCTAGTTTAAAAAGTAGAATCATTTTTATTTGCTTGTGCACTATGGGTAAGTACTTGTATGATCAATGCTACCACCCCTATAGTGAGACGCCTACATACTGAGAAAAAATACAATAATAAATTAAATACTTCATATGCACTCTTTCTTACAGCACATATCTCCATATTGCCTGTGTTTGTGTTTTGTTCCATTATTCAGCTATTCTGAGTTGCTTTTTATGATACATAGACTTCTGGAAGTGCTTGTGCAAATCTGTCATCACCTCCACTATAAATCTGGATGTCTGAGGGATTTTTATAGCTTGGCTGTTTAATTTGCATAGGGATAAACAGCATAAGTGTCACAAAACTTTCTGTTTTTCTAATTTCCTCATATAGCTATATAATTCTGTTTCAGTCCATTACATTAACCCCATGCTGTTTCTCCTTTTGGAGGTAAGTGTAGCTGGAACATTCAATAATAGCAAAAAAAAAAAAAAAGGATCTGTTGTGTTAGTGCATTTAGACACACATTTTACAGGTCGCTTTTTGTAAACTTGTGCAGTCACTAAACAAGCTGGGGGATTGTCTTATGGAAGAGATTACAGTAGGCTTTGTTCCACTAAACAAGTACAAAGGAAAAATGGAAATGAAAAAAGTTTTAGATAAAAATACTTTTAGTGAACAGGCAAATTAATTATTAGTATTTTTTTTCAAAATGATATTTAAATGACTGCCACAGAGTGAGCTAGTGATTTGGGTCCTAAATGTGGGGTAAAATTCCTAATTGTGCTCTTTTTTAATGGGGGTCACCCTGTACAAGACATTGCCCTTCCCTGTTCCTCAGTTTACCTATCTGTAAAATAGGGCTCATGATACTCACCTTCTTTGTAAAATGCTTTGAAATGTACAAATGAAAACAGCTAGTTACTGTCCTGACACCACCTCTAAAGTAAACATGAGAAGCAGTCCTACCTTGAGATTTGCACAGATGCAAATCATACAAATCAAAGTGAATAAGTCCCTCTCTATGATGAACTTATTGAAGGATTGGAATTTAAGTGTAGAAAGAGAATTGACTTGAAATGTTGTATTTAATCAAATGTGGGGGGGGGGGGGAGAGGGAGGAAGGAAAGCAAATCATTGCTTCATATTTGTCCTCACATTTTAAAAACAATTATTTTTTTAAAAACTTGTTATTCTCTGCTGATAGTAAAATAAAAAGGGCAACATTCAGGCCTGATCTAATTTCCACCGAAGACAAGTGGACTCTGATCAGGCTATGGGGAGGGGATTCCATTCATTAAAGACTACCTGTCTTTCCTTTTTATTTCTCTCAAATGCCTTTAATGGATGGATTGATTATTCCAGCTAAGGAAGGCTTCCACAGATTGCCCACAGTACTTTGGGATTAATCAAAACAAATCATCTGGTGCTTTCCAAATGGACCTCCCTATCCATGCATGCCTGGAGCTGAGGGCCAGAGAACATGTTTGCTAGAGCACAGACCACTCACCTGTCATATTGTTAATCTTATATTATATAACTGTCCCATAAAACTAATCCAGTGCAATATGATTGCCCTGAGTATGTTTCTGGGCAGAATTTTCCCATTTAGTGCTAAAACATGGTTCTAACAGATATTCAAGTGATAAAGATGGATATTTATATTTTTCAAAAAATCCTTCAGCCATGAAGAAAGCAGCTGCTTTTTAAGAGTTGTATGGAGACAGGCACTGAATCAGTAATAAAAATAAAGGGGGTCAATATCATAGCCATAAGCTTTCCGAGTTAGATCCATCACAAAATGCAAAATGTAAGGTAGTTATTAGCCAGGGCAGCCTTGTTTGTGACATATAAACACAAGCCATCTGTTACTGACATGAATATTTTAGCTTGGATCACAACACTATTTCAGACATGACCAATCTCCCAGCAGGAATCACAGGAGAAAATGACCTACAGGGCATGATTAATTTTAACAACATGGGGAGCCACGATAAAAAAAAATCAAACCTAATAGCCCAGCATATTATGAATAAATCTGTGTGTAAAACCTGCTGAAATGCATGATTTAAAAGCATTGACAAAAGGGAGTGCCAGTAAACTAGGGGCTATGTGTACATTGGTCCCTTCTGGAGATATCCCAGAAAAACTCTGCCATGTCCGGAGAACGTGTCTGCTTTTTCGGAACAGTTTCTGAAAAAGCAGTCCCATTCTTTCAAAAGCCCTGTATACCTGATTTTATGAGGGATAATGGCTCTTCTGAAAGAGGGTTTTTTCCCACATTTGGCCTCTTGTAGACAGGCCAAATGTCAGAAAAGTCTCTTCTGAAAAAAAAAGTGGAAAAAGTACGCAATTTGCATATCTTTTTCCAGAAAGAGATCACAGTGTAGACATAGCCTGCAGTGCAGGAGATCTTTCTGAAAGCAAATATTATTGTATTATTGTTGTGCTACCTGGAGGCCTGGGCGAAAATTAACTTTGCTTAATAAGGTGAAGGGACTAAGAAGATAAATAAGCTATAACTAAATATTAAGATGGAAATTTTAGATTTGTTTCATAATTCAAAATGGGTGTGATGGGGTCACATTGCAGACAGTTTTCAGTGACAGGTCAAAAGTGCAAAATGCCAATAACAGAGCACCAAAAAAAATCACTAAATCAATTCCCTGCCATTAAAGGGACTTTGGGCACTGATACACCTCTCCCCTTTCTATTTGCTGCCAGTGGCACACAACAGTTTAGTCTCCTGAAGGCTGTAAGACTTTAGTCCAATTCACAAGCTATTTATTTGGTTCAGTACAGGGACAATTAGGTGAAATTGTGGTCTGAAGGGTGGGTTAGAAGCCTATAATATGCAGGAGATCACAGTAAATGATCTGATGGTCCCTTCTGGACTTCAATTTTCAGATTCTAAATCAAATGTATAAATATTACTTGCATTACTGTTACTATCGAGGAGCAACAATAAAGGATCCTCTCTCTCTCTCTCTCTCTCTCTCACACACACACACACACACACACACACCCTAAATGTCAGGCCTCACAACTCTCTCTGTGAAAACAGCACATGGAACGTGTGCAGGAGCTAGGGAGGAATTAAAGAAAAAGTCCATCAGGAGGCTCTGGGCATGAGCAATAGGAGAGTGACAGCTGACTGGAATTATCCAGGTGTTGCTAAAGAAAAGGGATCTAATGTCTGCCTTCAGAGAGAAAAAAAGAGGCTCACTAGTCTAAGAGAGAGAGAGAGGAAAAACCAGTCTGGCTGCAAATAAACTGGGAAAAGCATAGACAGCTCCATTCGGGTGAACAGAAATCTCCTTCACAACAGGAGGAGACCCTGCTTGCTGATACATTTCCCAGGCAGGGAGCCAGAGCATGCTGCATGATCAACCTTCACCTGGCCCTGGTCACCAACAGCCAGCTGATATCCCTGGGAAAAGAAAGGAACTTAAATCAATGGAGACAATCAGAGGAGACTGTATCTCTTCCTGGATTGAAAAGAACAAAAGAACAAACTGAATTATCCAGGGATTGCCCCTTCTAGAACAATTAGATATTCTACAAATGATATTCAGAAGCTATTATTTTATTGTTTTAGGCTCCTCCCAAAGAAATGTTGTTTATGCCCCTACAATATGATTATTGTTCTTTGTATTCTTAACTCTTAACTATAGTTCTATAGAATATAGTCATGCTAAAGGATCTGATCCAGCAAAATGCTTAAATATGTGCTTAACTTTAATCCCATCAATAGTTCTATTGAAGTCAATAGGAAAATGAAGTGCTTTGCTGGAGCAAGAGCAGAGTTAGTTTATTATAGATAGATAATTCCTGATTTGAACTGTGCTCAAGATGAATGTTTGTGTTCTTAATCTGTAATGATGAAAATGGAACTCATTCACTATAAGGAAATCAACAAGCTTTGGACAAAGCCGTATACAGAACTCACAATAGCATTCACATTGCACAGTGTACCACCAAAGGTCATATCATCTGAAGAAGTGGGTCCTGCCCATGAAAGCGCATGATACATATATTTTTGTTTGTCTCTAAAGTGCCACAGGACTATTCATTGTTTTTAAAGCTACAGGTTAACATGGCTACCCCTCCGAGACCACAAAAGGTAAAATAATCTGAGAATTCTCCTTAAACCCAACATAAACAAAAGGTTATTTATAAATTCATGGACTAATCTGACCAGCAAAGATCTAAAAGCCAGTTTAATTTTGCTTGGCAGCATAGGGCTTTTCTTAAACCATTGTTGGGGAAAGAAAATGATGAGATTTGTACAGTTATATGTAAACTCTTCACTTCATCTACATTTTAGAAGATGCATTTCCCTATTTTTAATGTATTGTGCACTACTTTGTAGTTGCTGAGATTTCCCTAGTGAGTTGGTCTTAGAGGGGGACATCAAACATATGGACAAGGGGATCCGGCACTCATGGTGAACTTGGATTTTCAGAAAGCATTTGACAAACTCCCTCTCCAAAAAAAAGCAAGCAAATGGTCTGGTAGCAATTTATAGACTAACAAAACATGAAGATGGTATCATGAGCTTTCGTGGGCATAGCCCAATTCTTCAGATGACCGGAGTAATGACTAGGGGATAAGAAAACTCGAAATAAATAGGAGAAGGGAAAGGGTGGGCAGAAAAGAAAGATACTCTGTCACCTACCCCTACCTCTATACATAAAATATCAGGAGAAAGGGTTAAAGAGTTACAAGGGGATCTCACAAAACTGGATGACTGGGCAAGAAAATGGCAGATGAAATTCAGTGTTTATCATGCAAAGTATTGGAAAACAATCCTAAAAATACACATAAAATGATGAGTGTCTAAAACAGCTGTTATCACTGAAGAAAGAGATCTTGGAATCATTGTGAATAGTTCTCTGAAAACATCTGTAACTGTGCCTTCATGCTACACAACTGAGAAAACCAAATCCAGGACAAACTGCTGAGAAATAGGATAGATACTTTGAAATCTAGAGGTTATTCTCCCATAAGATATGCCAAATCAACAATAAAAGTGGCTTCTGTTTCACCGGATTGGCTATCAAGAAGTCATGAAAGCAGCAGGCTTAAAACAAACAAAAAAAGTATTTCTTCACACAACACACAGTCAACCTGAGTTGCAAGAGGTTGTTGTGAAAGTCAAAATTATAACAAGGTTCAAAATAGAATTAAATAAATTCCTGAAGGATACGTCTATAAATACCTATAGATTGTGTAGGATGCAAACACAAAATCTGGGTGTCCTAGCCAAAAGTTGGGAGTGAAGGACAGGCATGGATCACTTTGGCTATGTCTACATTGCTCGCTCTTGCACAAAAAAATATGAAGATGAGGTGAAATGTGGAATATCAAGAAGTGGGTTTTACCCACGAAAGCTCATGATACCATCTACATGTTTTGTTAGTATTTAAGGTGCTACTGGACTATTAGTTGTTTTTTAAATTTTCCTGTTACAGACTAACTTGGCTACCCCTCTGAAACTTTCAAAATCTGCATCAGGCTTGTAAGGATAGGCCACTGGCCAGCTGCGAGAAAATTTGTTTACTGGAGGACCTGCAGGTATGGCCTCTCAGAGTTCCCGGTGCCTGTGGTTTGCCATTCCTGGGCAATGGGAGTTGCAGGAAATGGTGCGGGCTGGGCCACTGCTTCCCAGCCTGCCCTGTACAGAACAGTGCTAAGAGTTAAAAACAGGCTCACCTTACTGTTGTCTCCTCTTTCCAACTTATGCTGCTCAGTTGTGGCTAATGATTTGCTCCTATATTTTTAATACTATCTTTGCAATGACTTCATTCCTGTCACTTTCTTTGTTATATTTTATTTTTATTCATGGTTCAAAACATTAAAAATATGATAGTGACAGTTGCTCCAATTTTAGTCTTTGCACAGCTTTCCAAATGATCCAGATCAGGCATTGTTTCCATTTATATGTATAATGTATAAAACACATCACCCTATTATGATGTCCTAGTCATGCTTTAGACCAGATGTGAATACTGGAAAAGAATCTGGTGAGAGATTTCAATAACTGCTTATCAGCATTTATCAAAAGATTTATTGTGTATGTTGGACCCCAAGTTCTGCCAATCACAAGGAGTTGGTAGCTGGCCAATCAACCAGAAGTTCTATGTTTTTCTTCAGAAATCAAGTACATTGATCATATTTTCATCGTGAAGAGAGATTTGCTGAACTAAAGTTTTAGTGAGAGAAATAATCACAAATAGGACTATACGTATATTGGATTTTCCATCTACATTTATTTGTAGATCACTGGTTCAAATCTACAATATATAGCTGAAAGTCATTATAGTTTAGTAGCTAGCCATTAGGCTACATGAACAAAATTGGTGGTAAGGCTCTATTTCCTTGTGAGCTGCCTTTCACTTCATAAAAATAACAAGAAAATTCATACCAGTTAGTGCCCTTGTTATCAGTCTCTGGAGAAAAGGTACATGGAGAAAGAAAGAACTACTTTCTCACTCCCCAAGAGCAATCAACTACAAACAGATTTGATTACTGGAAGAACTTGCACAAAGGTTTTTTAGGTTCCAAGGCTCTCAATTGAATACCTATTATGGAAAGCTTTAAATTTACTTTAACTAGCTCTCCAATTAATCAGGTGCCTTTATTTGCAGCTTGGGAAATGAGAGTTCGCTTAATTTTAGCTTGGGCTGTATATTCTGATTTCATTTTAAAATATACAAGTCTACAAAATGAAAATTTAAACCCAGGACTTGGGAAGTTAATTCTCTGATTTTAAGGCTTGGATTCAGCTTATAGAGGACCAAAACTCATTTTCATATGTAGTTTTAGTTTTCCATTTGAATAGCAGAATCTTTATATGATAATTTGCTGCCTGTTTACATCTCATGGAATGTAACATCAATATTGCATGCTATCATTACATAAGATGCTGCAAATATCTCTGAGTTTGCATAGACCATGAAATCATAAAATACTAAAATGTGTATGTAACCCTTCTGCCAGGTAGCACCACCAGCAGCCAGGGCCCAGTTCAATATCTGGGGGTTCCTTTCCACCCATCCAACACAGAACTGGCTCGAGCCCTGACCCGGAAATTCACACAACACTCCTGAGAGTTTCTGGGAGGCAATGCTTCCCCACTTACAAGCACAGAGTTTGAGTGTAGAAGAGAAACTTTTAATAAAAAGGGAAAGAAGCAACGTGACATTAATTTTGGAAAACACCACAAATAGAGTTCATAGGAAAACACAACAAACACAGTTCAAACCAAACCCATGAATAAATGTCATAATTCCCAGTGTAGGTTGGGCAATGTCCTTTTCCTCTCAAGCTTCAAGTCCAGCAATGTAAGTGTCTCATTCACATGCCCAACCCATCTCTGCACTCCTCTCAGTCACAGCCCCTGTTTAGGGCAGACCAGAGTTCAGATGTGATCTGCCAAGTTCACCTCCCATACTGAGTGGGGTGGGGTAGCAGACACCTCACTCACTCTGCTGGTTACTTGCCACTCACTTACTCGCTGCTCTCTGGCACCATCCTGCTGGCCATTCGCTACCGCTTGCTGCCGCTGGTCTGCTGGCTGCTCCTCATGCCTCTCCATCGTTCACCTCTCACTGTCACTGCTCTGCTAGCAATTCCTAACACCTCTTCATCACTGCCCTCCTGGCTATTCGTTGCATCTTCCTCTGACTTGTGGTGGATTTGGCTCTTAGCCAAACCTAGTGGTTTCAGCTCTAAGCCCAAAGCACAGTCCACAAGAGATTCCAGCATTCAGGGGAGTAAATGTACATACAAAAAGGACCCCTTATGGAGCTTTTCTTTAACTCTATCATTGGAACAATGGAGAGAAACTGGTTGAACTTGTCTTACAGCTCATGCCTGGAGGGAATGAATTCTACTAACGCACTTCCTTTCCCAGCTCAATCTATAGGTCTCTGAGGCTAGGTCTACACTGCGTAGTTATTTTGGAATAAGTTATTCCAGAATAGTTATTCCAAAATAGCTAATTTTGAAATAGAATGTCTATATTGCAAAGAAGCCTCAAAATGAGTCCAAGTCAGGCATCCCTAATGTAGACTCCTTCAGTTGCTGTAACAGAACCAAGCACAATTTAAAAGAACTCCAGCCGGTCATAGGGAGCAGACACAAGCAGAGCTGGGAATTTGGATTGTGTTGCCTCCAGGGGACAGCTCCGTAGGGGCATCTGTTAGCCTTCCCTATGCCCGCTGCGACGGGACCTCAGTCATAGCAGCTAAAGACACGGGTGTAATAAGCTCTCCCTGCAAACTTTAGGGCATCTGTCAGCCTGTTGGCTGCCCGCTGCAAAGAGACCCCTGTCCTAGAGGTCAAAGACATGGATATAAAACTTCTTGGGGCACCCATCGGCCTCCCCTAAGGCCGCACGCTGTGACAGGACCTCGTGTCCTAGCAGTTGAAGACGCGGGTGTATAACACACACACTCGCACTGCCCTGACCATCGGCTGACAACCCGCCCCCCCAACAGCCAAATTGATTACAATGGGCAAAGCACCTTCTAACAGTTGAACATCTAGCAGGCCTGAGCAACCTGATTGAAGTGTATTTACATAATCAAACCCAGGATTCCTTTCCCATTCCAAATGGCTGTAATGGAAGCATTGATTCAGACCCTGCTTACATGTATTTTCTTAATACATTTGATGCAGCTCAGATTCTGGAGGAGTTGAAATGAGCTGAACTTTGGAAATGTATGCAAACTTTCAAACCATCAAGAAACATTGGTGGTTTAAACCAGGTGTAGTTATTACTAGCAACATATTTCTGATCTCAACAGAGTATAAATTATAAAAATAAATAAATATTATCAGTGTGTTGAGTTGAAGTGCTGTTTGCCAACTTAGCTTCAAAAGTATGAACTAATAAAGATCCCCCCTTTTAATATTAAACATAGATTCATTATGATGATGTTGAGAAGCTTAAAGCAAATATAGAACCCATGACAGGGAGAGTAACTTTGGAGTATAAGCTTTTAAATCCGTTAAGGAGTTGTAATGCCAACTGGATATCTTACCCGAGAATACCTGTGATGAGGAAGAGTAAGTATTGTCTCTACCACGCCATCCAGGACTAGCAGCTAGAAGCCACTGAACTGTGGTGTTGCTGGCAGCACCATGGAAAATTAAACCCATCTTTACCTCGTGGAACCTCCTGTGACTATAGTAATCTGCAGTAACTCTCTTCAGAGTCCAGATCTGAAGGAACCATGGAATTGAGGGTGGCAATCTCATGAGCTCCCTACACCAAGCTTGCAACCCCCCTTTCACAATCTCCTTTTGGTTCAAGAATCCATGGTTACAACACCATGAAATCTCTGGTTTAAACAGCTAAATACATGAAATGTACCAATTTTCAAATCCTGTGGCATGAAATTAGACATAACAGACTATGAATTTGGTAATGCCTAATGGTGAGTAACAGTCAACATGGATTTGTCAATAACAAATCATAGCAAACCAACCTAATAGCTTTCTTTGAGAGGATACAAGCCTTGTCGATTGGGGAAAGTGATAGATGTTGTATACCTTGACTTTACAATCTTGCATGACTTTCTCATAAACAAAAATGCAGGGAAATGTAGCCTAGATAGAGCTACTATAAGTTGTATGCAAAACTGTCTGGAAAACCATTCCCAGAGAGTAGTTATTGATGTTTCACCATCTAGCTAAGAGTGCATATTGAATGGAGTCCTGTAAGGATTGTTTGGGTGCATCTCTGTTAAATAGCTACATCAATGACTTAGATAATGACATAAAGAGAACATTTATAAGTCTGAGGCTGGTGCCAAAGCTGGGAGTCGTTGTAAGTGCTTTGGAGGATAGACTAAAATTCAAAATGATCTGGAAAAACTGGAAAAATGGTCCGAAGTAAATAAGTTGAAATTCAATTTACTTAATTTGAAAGTTGAAATTCAATTTACTCAATGGATAAATATGAAGAACTCCACTTAAGAAGGAACAATCAGTTGAACACATGCAAAATGGGAAATAATTGCCTAGGAAGGAATACTGTAAAAAGGATCTGAGGGTCATGGTGGATCATAAGCTATGAGTCAATGATGTAACACTGTGAGGAAAGTTTTGTAACACTGTGAGAAAAAGTTGGTTTATTTAATCTGGAGAAGAGAAGATTGAGAGTGGATATAATAATAGTTTTCAAGTATGTAAAAGGAGGAGGATCAAAAATTCTCATTTTGCATAAAGTGAAATAGCTCTATCAAAGGCAATGTCCCAACCCTGATTTAAACAAGATGAACATCATGTCTGATTGTTTTTTCTCTACTGCTGCCTGCTTTGTACTCCTCAAAGAATAAGTGGATTGACTACTGGATATCGATATTTTATAGGTGTGACATACTTGACTCTGGGGTTTTCATAACTCAAAAATCTTTCATATGACATGTTAGAATGGGATTTCCTTTTTTCTGGGATAGGTTTTAGTGTGTTTTAATTCTGTAGCTACAGTGTGTACAATGACTACATTTAAAATGTTCTTTCATTCTGGTTCTATAGATATCACTGATTTTAGTGATATTCCCCCTTTTAAATATACTTATTTAATTTAAATAAGGTTTATAATTGTATATATTTACCTATTTATGAATAGATAAATCAGTATTAAGATTCCTAATATTCAAAATATTAGTTATAATATTCAAAATATTAGTGCATGATAAATGCACTTTTATCATTATTTGGCATTTTTATGAGCTTTTGGGTCTTATCAGCTAAATCAATTTCTGTACCAAAATTACTGGAAGATAGCTAATGGGACACTACTTTTCTAAAAAGGCTTCAGAGGGGAATCTTGGCAATTTTAGGCCAGGAAGTTTGACTTCAGTACCAGCTCAACTGATAAAAATTACAGTAAAGAACAAAATTATCAGACATATAGAGGAATGTGAATCGTTGGGGAAGAGTCACCATGCTTTTTGTTAAGGGAAATCATGATTCACCAATCCACTAGAATTATCTGAAGGGGGTCAACAAGCAGGTGGACTACAGGGATCCAGTGAATATAGTATACATAAATTTTCAGAAAGCTTTTGACAAGGTCCCTCACTAAAGCTGTCACAATATTAGAAGGAAGGACCTCTCATGGAAAGGTAATTAGCTAAAAGATGGGAAATGAAGGGTAGGAATAAATTATCAGTTTTCAGAATGGAGAGAGATAAATAGTAGTGCCCCCTAGGGATGAGTCCTATTATACATTTATAAATGACCTGGAAAAAGAGGTAAATAGTGAGCTGGAAAAATTTGCAGATGATATACAACTATTCATGATAGTTTATGTCCCAGGTAGACTGTAAAGCTACAAAAAGCTCTCTCAAAATAGGGTGACAAGGCAAAAAAAAGGAAGATAAAAAAATTTAGTGTTCATAAATACAACATAACATTGTAAAAATCCCAACTATACATATCAAATGATGGGATCTAAAATAGCTGTTATTACTCAAGAGAGAGATTTTGGAGTCATTATGTATAGTTCTCTGAAAACATCTGTAACTGTGCCTCCATGGTACACAAGTGAGAATACCAAAATTAGGACAAACTGCTGAGAAATAGGGTAGATATACTCGAAATCACAAAGTTATTCTCCCATGAGATATGTCAAACCAGCAACAAAAGTGAACTTCTTGCTTCATCACATTGGCTAACAAGAAGTTATAAAAGCAGTTTCCTTAGGCATTTCAGTCCTTGTATCACCCTCAAAAACACTGGATTTGAAGATGAGTGGTTCAGAGTCCAGAGATTTGAGCAGGAAAGAGACTGAAACATGAAAGAGGCAAAATGGAGACATTTCCAGGGCCTTTAATAGCTTCTTCTATGTGGCAGGAAATTAATTGCTTCAAACAAAACTTTCAGCACAGTTAGTGGAAAATTACAAAGAAGAGATAGAAGTTTTAAGTCATGTGGGCAAGTCACATGCCCATGGATGATTTTGCTTAGTCACAACAGTCATTAAATACTTCAGATGGAACATGCACAGAAAAGTCAATTAATTGTAGATGAGTATCTCCCATGGTCCATTGTGAGTTAAATATCCCTTGATGAGCCATTTAGTTTGAATTGTCCCTCCAAAATGTGTCAGCTAACTATCTTGTGACCGTTACCCTAGGAGCAAACATTTGAAATACAGGCATAGAGCCAGTACTCATAACTTCAAATAGAAACATGATACATGTATAAAAATAGCACAATCATATTTTGCAAATCATAACGTTTCTATAGATACCTCACTTAGCAATCTTTGTTCAAGATCTGTTGCAACTACATAACAGTGGTTATAAAAATAGTTATATGATTGTAGCTTAATCAGATAACGTCACAACATCCACTCAATGTGCAGCAGCAATCAAAAAAGTTATCCGAATGTTGGGAATTGTTAAAAAAGGGACAGATAATAAGATAAAAAATATGATATTGACATTATATAATACCATGGTATACCTTCAGATTTGGTTGTCCCCGCTCCAGAAAAGTATATTGGAACTGGAAAAAGTTCAGAAAAGGCCAACAAAAATGATTAGGTATGTGGAACAACTTCCACACGAGGAAAGATTAATAAAATTGTGATGACAAAGAGATGACAAAGAGGGAGGGGATATTATTTAAGTCTATAAAATCATGACTGGTGTGGAGAAAATAAACAAGGAAATGTTATTTACTTCTTTTTATGGCACAATAGATAGGGCAGTCACTAAATAGAATTAATTGTCAGCAAGTTTAAAACAAACAAAGGGAAGTATTTCTTCACACAACACATGGTCAGTCTGTGGAAAATCCAGAGAATGTTGTGAAGGCTAAGACAATATCAAGATTAAAAAAAGAACTAGATAAATTCATGGAGGATAGGTTCATCAATGGCTACTAGCCAGGATAGTCATGGACTATGCCCCTCACTAGGAAATAGGCAACAGGATATAGATCTTTTGGCCCTGATCTACACTAGGGAGCTATTTTGAAATAACTCCCTTTATTTCGAAAAAACAAGTAGAGGGTCCACACTATCAGGCCCGCTATTTCAAAATAAGGAGCTGGTTATTTCGAAATAATGCCTGCTCATCATGAGGAATAATGCTTATGTCAAAATTGTTATTTTGGGAGTTATTATTTCAAAATAAGTCATTTCAAAATAGTTTTGTAGTGTAGACATGCCCTTGATGATTACATGGTCTGTTAATTTCCTCTGGGGCACCTGATTGGACACTGTTAGACAACAGGATACTGAGCTAGATAGATCTTTGGTCTGACCCAGTATGGCCACTCCTATGTTCTTATTGTATATGAAGAAGGTCACTAATACAAATCAATTCCTCTCCTTTCCCATAATATTTTTTATTCTCAAAATGTGCTCATTTGACTTTTATGTACTCATTCTTCCTAACTGGATCCTTGCTCTGCAACAAAATCCCTTCAATCAACATAGAATATATGGATTAGCATCCCAAATCCATTGCTCAGGCTGAGGTAATAGACACTAAAAAAGGAGAACACATAATGATAGATGTGAAGGCTGAGAAAGAGCCTTTAAAATTCTGCCATATGTTAAATTATCTCACTAATCTGTGCTTTGAGCTTTGGAAGGCTTAATTTAGGTGTGAGATTTCTAGACTGCAGATAAAAGCAGGCTTTGTTTGTATTTTTTAATATGTGGAGAATTTCACTTGACTTTAAAGGAACATACACAATTTGTTTTAGCTAATGTAAGCTAATTGCTCTTGATCCAAATCAAGCTGCTTTAAAATGTATTGTTTCAAATTATTCTAAGAAGCTGTTGCTTTATGCTCAGATATAAAGAAAACAAATAAAGACAAGGAACTGCGTGCTCTTCTCATGGCCAACTGAGCCTGGGGACAACACAACAACCTGTGCACGTGGGTGCACATGGAGCACCAGTCCAGAGCACTTAGCCCCATGACGCTCTTAGAGAGGAACCCCTCAGTCCTTCTCACAAAGCTCCTGGAGAGGCCTGCCTTATTCCATCTTCCATGGTGTGACACTTTCCCACGACAAGCCACAGCCCAGGGTCATGCCCATACTCAGTCAGCATCTGCTCCCGGTCAAGCACAGTGATGAGGAGGAGACTGATTCAGTGCATGGGAACCTGCTGGGGGAGGAGGGTAGAGAAAGAGGAGGGAAACCCATTAACACCCTCTCTGGCAAGCAGTGTCTGCTGCTCACAGACATCTCCCTCAACACACCCCTCCACCTCCTCCAGTAGGCAGGGCATCTTTCTGCAGGGCATCACCAGTACTGAACCTGACGTGTGCAGGATACAGAAGGACGCTGAAGCACTTCTTCCCCCCTCCCATCTGCAGACTCCTGGCCTGGCCGGAACCTTCCCATGCCAGCTTGTTCCCGGACTGTGGGTGTAACAATGCTCCTCTGGGATGTCTATGCTCCTGCAGGAAAGTTCCTGCTGTCTAAGCAACATATGGCTTTGATCGAAGCAGATCAACATCATCTGACCTGAGACCTGCACCATCTGCTGCACCTGCACCAATCCACCAACTGTATAAGGAATCTCACACCAATCCAAACAGACATCATCTTCCTATCCAAGTGTCTGCTATAAATTTGGGATTCCCTCCTTCCCCCGCCCCCCGATACTATATCAAAAAGTTCCTGATACTATATCCACTTTTTTTTTAGTCTCTAGGGTGCCTCAGGACTCCTTGTTGCTTTTAACAAAGAGATAATTTTAATATTTATTCATCATTTTCCTGGGTGCTTGAGAGGATATCATACTTATCTTATCTTACTTGTCTTCCATAGCTTATCTGTGGAAATTATTCAGAAGTGTAAAATCACTTGGGTTCATACTGGTTTATGTTGGCATAAGCAGGCCCATGTATAGAGGGGTGGACAAAGGGGTCAGTTGCCCCAAGGCGTGGAATTTAAAGAAGCCTGGGACCCCCAGCTGCCGCTGCTACTATATTGGCATCAGCAGTGGCCAAAGCCCCATTCTCCCTTTGAATCACCATCAGAATATCACGCTACTCTGCCACTCCATGCAGCTCTGAGGGCTGGGGGGGTAGGGGTTTGTGCCGTGATCCAGGTAGTGCTGAGGGCTGGCTGACCTGGTCACGCCCCTTCTGTCCACAGCCCATCTCCTTTCAGGGGGCTTGGAGTGCCCCCCATACACCTTGCCCTGGGGCCCATAGTGTCTGTGGGTCCCACTGAGCCTAGGTCTGGTGAATATGGTATTTTTTTATAGAATCATAGAACCATAGAGCTGGAAGAGACCTCAGAAGGTGATCTAGTCCAGCCCCCTGCTCTAGGCAGGACCAACCCCAACTAAATCAACCCAGCCAGGGCTTTATCAAGCCGAGACTTAAACACCTCTAGGGATGGAGACTCCATTACTTCCCTAGGCAACCCATTCCAGTGCTTTACTACCCTCCTAGTGAAATAGTTTTTCCTAATATCCAACCTGGACCTCTCCCACCACAACTTGAGACCATTGGTCCTTGTTCTGCCATCTGTCACTACTGAGAACAGCCTCTCTCCATCCTCTTTGGAACCTCCCTTCAGGAAGTTGAAGGCTGCTATCAAATCCCCCCTCACTCTTCGCTTCTGCAGACTAAACAGACCCAACTCCCTCAACCTCTCCTCATAAGTCATATGCTCCAGCCCCCTAATCATTTTGGTTGCCCTCCGCTGGACCCTCTCCAATGTATCCACATCCCTTTTGTAGTGGAGGGGCCCAGAACTGGACACAATACTCCAGATGTGGCCTCACCAAAGCCGAATAAAGGGGAATAATGACATCTCTGGATCTGCTGGCAAAGCTCCTCTTAATGCAACCTAATATGCCATTAGCCTTCTTGGCTACAAGGGCACACTGTTGACTCCTATCCAGCTTCTCATCCACTATAATCCCGAGGTCCATTTCTGCAGAACTACTACTTAACTGGTTGGTCCCCAGCTTGTAACTATGCTTGGCATTCTTCTGTCCCAAGTGCAGGACTTTGCACTTGTCCTTGTTGAACCTCATCAGATTTCTTGTGGCCCAATCCTCCAATTTGTCTAAGTCACTCTGGACCCTACCTCTGCCCTCAAGCATATCTACCTCTCCCCCTAGCTTAGTGTCATCCGCAAACTTGCTGAGGATGCAATCCATCCCCCCGTCCAGGTCATTAATAAAGATATTGAACAAAACCGGTCCTAGAACCGAACCTTGGGGCACTCCACTAGAAACCGACCGCCATCCTGACATCGAGCCATTGATCACTACCCGCTGGGCCCGGCCTTCTAGCCATTTTTCTATCCATCTTACCATCCATTTATCCAATCCACATTCCCTTAACTTGCTGGCAAGAATATTGTGGGAGACCATATCAAAAGCCTTGCTAATGTCAAGGTATATCACATCCACTGACTTTCCCACATCCACAGAGCCAGTTACCTCATCATAGAAGCTAATCAGATTGGTCAGGCATGACTTGCCCTTTGTGAATCCATGCTGGCTATTCCTAATCACTTTCCTCTCTTCCAAGTGCCTCAAAATGGATTCCTTAAGGATCCCTTCCATGATTTTTCCAGGAACCGAGGTAAGACGGACCGGTCTATAGTTCCCTGGATCGTCCTTCTTCCCTTTTTTGAAGATGGGCACTACATTTGCCTTTTTCCAATCATCCAGGATTTCTCCCAATCTCCACGACTTTTCAAAGATAATGGCCAAAGGCTCCTCAATGACATTTGCCAACTCCCTCAGTACCCTCGGATGCATTCAGTCCGGACCCAGGGATTTGTGTATGTTTATAAAAGCTTTGGACTACACCAAATTCACCAGGCCAGTTCATCCCATCTTCAGCAGAGTTTCAGCCTCACCCTCCTCCTATTGCAATCAGTGCCAAAATCCCTCTTGACTTCAATAGGCACAGAATCCTTTTAAAATGTGTATCAAGTATACACATGCTGTGAAACTTTTACTAAATGAATGTGTGTGAAGATGAAATTAGCATATATCTGTTATAATATAAGAACTGTGGTTTTCTTTACACTGTGTAAGATGAGGCAGATTTCTGGCTCGTGACATGAATCAGTCAAATAATTTTCAATTTTGGCAGTAAAAATATGCAGTAAAGTCTAGACCTGTTCTTTTTTTTTCTGCCGCACATTACATTGAGAATACAGAGTTGGCATGCACATCAAAGCTATTTACCAAGGAACCACTTTGACAGATCATATGGGAAAAGATTGACTTGTGAAAACGAAGTCTTGGTACTGATATAAAGTAAATGTGCTGAAAGTATGTAGTTTTACTGTGGCTATGAGGCTATTCCATTCAAATCAGAAAGCAGCATACAGCTTTGTCGAATTTATTTCAACACCTCAGGAGTGGGATGATTCAGAATTTCACTGGCAATGAACAAATCCCAAGTCTGAACAAAGTATCAGGAAAAATTTAGGTTCATAGGGGTCCTGTTACAAAATATTAAGGACTTGGAGGAACACCAGTTCCCTGCAGGACAATAAAAAGATGTGCCAATAAACTTGCTTTGAAACAAAAAGAGCTCTGTTTGCCTTCCATTGTATAATAATTAATGATCTCACTCCTTACTGTACACATGGGAGAGTGAAAAGATAGGGATCAGGTTCATTTTAAGTGGATTAATGAATGTATGGGAACACCTGATGGCCTGAGATTTTTAAAGTAATACTATTTAGTTGTTTTACTTCAATATTTATCTTTCCGATTTGTGTGTCTAATGAAGTTCCTGACATGCAGGTCATACCATATTAGGCTGTATTGTGCATTTATGGGCAATTAATGCCCAGTACCATTAGAATTTTCACATTTTTGCCAGACATTCTCCTTACAGAGTGAATTAATTCATGGTGCTGTTGGGGGACTCAGGAGAATAGAAATGTGAGAATCACGAAAGGGAATGACCCAAAGCCATTCAAGTCATTGGAAAACCAAAGTCACCAATGTGGGAATGACTGAAAATACTTGCCATCTGTTGGGAACAATGTATGAGTTGGTGATCGTAGTCCAGTTCTTGGTAGCTGTCTCTCTATATTATGGGGTGAACAATATTAATAGGGTAGTTTGGAGCATTCTGCTTCAGTTATTACTTATTGTTTTACCTGTTGAATCATTAGACTTCCAATCTTCCATAGGCTGCCAATCTTGCATCTTTCACAAGCAGCAATTAACATTCAGGGTAATAATCATAGAATCATAGAATCATAGGACTGGAAGGGACCTCAAGAGGTCATCGAGTCCAGCCCCCGCCCTCAAGGCAGGACCAAGCTCCGTCTACACCATCCCTGACAGATGTCTATCTAACCTGTTCTTAAATATCTCCAGAGAGGGAGATTCCACCACCTCCCTTGGCAATTTATTCCAATATTTGACCACCCTGACAGTTAGGAATTTTTTCCTAATGTCCAATCTAAACCTCCCTTGCTGCACTTTAAGCCCATTACTCCTTTAAGCCCATTACTCCTCAGCAACCAAGAGGAACAAATTTTCTCCTTCCTCCTTGTGACACCCTTTTAGATATTTGAAAACCGCTATCCCCCCTTAATCTTCTTTTTTCCAAACTAAACAAGTCCAGTTCATGAAGCCTGGACTCTAGACCTTTAATCATTCTTGTCGCTCTTCTCTGTACCCTTTCCCATTTCTCCACATCTTTCTTGAAATGTGGCACCCACAACTGGACACAGTACTCCAGCTGAGGCCTAACTAGTGCAGAGTAGAGCGGCAGAATGACTTCACGAGTTTTGCTTACAACACACCTGTTGATACAACCTAGAATCATATTTGCTTTTTTTGCAACAGCATCACACTGTTGACTCATATTCAACTTGTGGTCCACTATGACCCCTAGATCCCTTTCCGCCATGCTCCTTCCTAGACAGTCGCTTCCCATCTTGTATGTATGGAACTGATTGTTCCTTCCTAAGTGGAGCACTTTCCATTTCTCTTTATTAAACTTCATCCTGTTTACCTCTGACCATTTATCTAACTTGCTAAGGTCATTTTGAATTATGTCCCTATCCTCCAAAGAAGTTGCAACCCCACCCAGTTTGGTATCATCTGCAAACTTAATAAGCGTACTCTCTATCCCAATATCTACATCATTGATGAAGATATTGAACAATATCTTAATTAATAAATTGTATCTTAATTTAATAAATGTGTATAAATGATCTGAACAAAGTGAAGAAATGGTCTGAAGTAAATAGGATGAAATTCAATAAGGTCAAATGCAAATCACTCAGAGGAACCTTTAGTGGTATACATAAAGAATTGAAAATGGCTGTCTAGGAAGGAGCATTGCAGAAAGAGGTCTGGGGGTCATAGCGGCCCACAAGCTAAATATGGACCAACAGTGTAGCATTATAGCAAAAAAAGAAAACATCATTCTGGGATGAAATATCAGGAGTGTTTTAAGCAAGAAATGAGAAATAATTCTTTTGCTCTACACTGCACTGATTAGGCCACAGTAAACATGGGTGGCCTGGCTGCCACCCTGTGTCATGCCCTAGTAATCCCTGAAGCCACATCCATTGGATGAGGGAGCTTGGAAGAAGGGGTGGACTGGGGGAAGCAGGTGTGGCAAAGGTGGAAAGGAACAGGGATTGAGGTTCGGATGCCTAAACTCCCTCTACTGGGCAGCAGGGACTTCTGTGCCAGATTGCAAAAATCCTCAGGCTGTTGCTGGCCCCTAGATCTTGAGTTTGAGACCCCTAGTCTCAGTAATACTTAGTCCTGTCATGAGTGCTGGAATTGAACTAGCTGAGCTTCCTTCCGATCGTATAATTCTATAGGGGTTGCCAGGCTGATGAAGCTATTCTGGAAGATTTTGTTTCCTCAACATGAAAATGTCATTTTCTTAAAATATCCTCTTAAAAAATATCCAGGCTTGCTTTTAACAGTCACCGTGAGTTAAATGCCAATTACGAGAGACTCTAAGCCAATCTCTGGACATCTGAATTCAGGCTCTGGTTGAAGTAACAAATGAAAATATTTATAGTTTTATCATATTGCTCTTTTGTTCTCATCAAAACAATTGTATCAGCATTTTTCAACATGTATTAGTTTTAATTTTCAGTATTAGTAGTTTTTACTTGTAGAATTCCTTCTCTCTGAAGATATGAAAGAGCTTTATAAGCTTAATTTTTCACAATGTAAATGTTAATAAACCAATGAGTGGTCCTGTAGAACCTTAGGGTATGTCTACACTAGCCCCCTAGTTCGAACCAGGAGGAATAGCAGGTAGTTCGATTTAGGGCTTTAATTCAAAATAGCGGGTCCCTGCTGCATATAGACGTGGGCAGTTAGTCCGGACTTGTAAATTTCAAAAATGGCGACCGGCTGGGACGATGCAAATCAAGCGTGTGATATTTAAATCACGGGTTTGATTTGCAACTTCGAATGTCTACATTAGCCTCCCTAGTTCGAACTAGGGGGCTAGTGTAGACATACTCTCTGAGATTAACAAAAAAATATATACTATCACTAGGGGGCTGTGCCCCCTGATCGCTATGCTTACCAACTCCCCTCCTGGGGGGGGGGTAGGTATCTGGCCAGGTGGGAGGGTCTGGAGTGGGCTGGGTTTGTGGGGTCTCGGTAGAAAGGGTCAGGAGGCTGTGGGGGGGTCAGGCTTGGATGGCATAGGGGATGGTGATGGGGACACGGGGCGGCCAGGGTGGAGAGTTGGGTTCAGATGGTGGAGGGGACTCAGGGCAGTCTTTGGCAGGTCAGGGATGGGACTTGGATGATGGAGGGGACCTGGCGCAGCCAGGGGGCAGGGGGAATTGGGCTTGTATGCTGGAGGGGACCCAGCATGGACTGAGGGAGGGTGTCAGGCTCAGATGGTGGAGGGGACTCAGCCCCAGCAGCTCATCCCCAGTGGCGCAGTCCCCCATGGCATGAAGTGGGAACTGGAGCTGTAGCAGCCCATGTCCACAGGGGATGGCACCAAAGTGGGACACAGCAAGTGGCTGAGGACGGACATGGAGGTGGACAGCAGTGGCATGAGGACACAGATGACATGATGATGTAATTCTGTTATTGTGCAAGAATTTTTTTTTAAATATAGAAAGAAATGAGCTTTCATGTGCACAACCCACTTCTTCAGAGGAGTGAAGCAAAAAGGGAGAAAAAAACAAATTTAAAGCAGAAAAAGAAGGGAAAGAGGGAGAATAAAAAAAACTTTGTCAATTATAATGCCCTTGCTAAATTAGGCTAATAGAGTGGGCTGTAAGTGCCTGTTACTTAGTTTTTTATGTCATTTGGGTGTTGAATATAACAGCCCATTCAGCTCATGTCTTTATTCAGTCCCTGAGAGAGAGTGTCAGATTTGTATATGAAGGCCAATTCCACAGTCTCTCTTTGTAGTTGGTTCCTGAAATTACTTTGTTAAAGAATGGCTACTTTTTAATCCACTAATGAGTGTCCAGGCAGGTTAAAATGATGCCCCACCAGTTTCTCTGTGTTACCATTTTGAATATCTGATTTGGACAACCATATGCCAGTTCTTAGATAAAGGGTGCATCCAAGTTACTTTGTATTTGTTTGCCTGTTGGAAGAACATGCTTTCAATAGCAAGCTCATGCTACACACAAGGTTAAAGAAGGAGAGTGCCATTTGAGTTGTCACTTACAAATACTATGATGTGCAAGCACCTCCGGCTATGTGGTGCAGCCCTGATCAATTCTAGCATTAAAATCACCAAGTAAATATAGCTTGATATAAAAAGGTACTGAAGAGATCAATGAATTCAGACTCCTGTAGAAACCCTCCTTTTCACCATTTGCAGAAGGCACTGTGAATGCATGTGCA
This sequence comes from Pelodiscus sinensis, assembly GCF_052426305.1. Classification (NCBI taxonomy): domain Eukaryota; kingdom Metazoa; phylum Chordata; order Testudines; family Trionychidae; genus Pelodiscus; species Pelodiscus sinensis. The sequence goes on from NC_143052.1 coordinate 222,506,366, forward strand.
CTGACCAATACAAGGAACTGTCCCGGCCACAGTCTAAGCTTTGCAGTCATCAGCTAAGGACTGATGGATGTGACTGGAATTCAAAATGGGGAGCTAGTGACATCCTGATCTCACCTGTCTTGGATGCCCCTCAGAGTGGTCCACACAACAAATGTGAATAGCTTGTTCCAACCTTTGTGAGCTGTCTGGTACCAGAGATATATGTTTTGCTTAAGGCTTTGACATTGATGTAATGTGCAAGTTTTCTACCAATGACTGCTGACCTTCCATTCATGATGATCCTTGCTGTCAAGACATGTTCGTACATTCCAGGATGAAAAGTGCAGTTTTTGTTTAGTCGTTCATTTTCTCTTTTGACCGCAAAATTGGTTATCCTATCAGTTGTGGTTAATCCACAGGAGTCAGCTGTGTTTAGGGATTGTTTTCTCTCCCCCCTCTTCTTTTGAACAAAGTAGCATTGCCATTAAATAGGGCAGTTTTGTCACCAACGCAGGATATGAGAGCTGCTGTTGTTCCAGTTCAGCAGACAGACAACAATCACACCCCAGCCACCTATGTGCAGGTTTGTGGCTAGATGCTTTCAGTAGTATTTTCCACCTGAATCTGTTGTCACTTGTCCATCACCATTGCATATCAATAGGAGGTAAATTTTTAGTATCATGTGATGGTAAACACCCTTGTATATCAACAGGAGGTAAATTGTTAGTGTCACTTCATATCGCCACATATGAATGGATTTAAGTGAGACTGGCTTATGAGTTCCAACCCCACTCTCTCTTCTCATACCAAGCATTGTACACAGGCACAGGAATGGTGACATGCACACTCGAGGTTTGAGATCAGAGTTTATCTTCTGGACCTACTGAAAAAGGCTTTTGAAATCAGTTTTCCTTTTCCTAGGTATTGTCGATCCACAGTGCATTATTCTGCATTATTTGGCACAATCTCTTAGGATCACTCAGCGGAGGGATTTCCTCAATCTGCCAACCTGAGGATGCACCTCAATGCTGTAGTAACCCTGTGGGTGAAGCCCTCACATGCCATAGTGATGAACACCTTAGAAAAGCTTTCATTAATTCTGTCTTCAGAGCAGGGTTTGAATAATGTGAAGTGAATAAGATTGGGGCCACACATAGAACAGTGAAATGAAAACAAAATATTGAATGGCTGCCCCTTCCACCCTGAGCCATGAGGATATGTCTATACAGCAGCCTTCTGAAATAACATAGTGTGCGTCTAAACTACAATCCTTTATTTTGAAATAATGGCGAGCTGGAGGACTTCTTACTCCAACTCCTATAATCCTCATTTCACAAGGATCAAGGGAAGTCAAAGGAAGATTTTTCTTCCTTCAACTTCCCGCTGTGTAGACAGCACCAAAAGATGAATTAAGCTATTTCAACTTCAGCTACTCAGTTGACACAGCTGAATTTGCATAGCTTAATTCGACTTTTGTCTTGCTGTGTAAACATGTCCTGAGTGAGACAAGGGTCACAGGGAAAAAATAGCAAGTGGTCACATAATTAAGTGTAATGCATATGTAATGTTGAGAGATGGAATCAAACTTGGGACCTCTGGATCTTAGCACGAGTCTCTCCTGCTTGAGCTAAAACCCAGCTGGTTCTCACATATGGCTGTAGGCCAAACACATTATTTCTCTTTGTAAGTGTTCTAAGTGCCACCTTATGGATCAGCGGACCACATCTAGTAGGTGTGTGGATTACATATATTCAGAAGGGTGTTGAATTAAGATTCCACAGGTAATGTTAATTATAGCATTTTCTATATTTCAGATGGTCTATTTTGCAAACTTCCTGTGCTTTTAATATAGTCTTTTTGTGTGTAATAAACTTGCATATATAAGTGGAGGAATGGTTCCGCTATTGTGGGGAACTTTCCTGGCTTCTATACAACCCCGGTGAAATGAACCAGCAAAAGAATCTGAGTCCCCGCTCCCACTTCTTTTACCCAAAGGCCTCCCTGACCCTGAGGGCTCCCCTTCCACTCTCCTGAGCAGCAGAGTCCTCGAAATCCCAACAAGGCTGGGCCCAGGTTTTCTGGGGCTTAATCCCCGACCCTGTAGTCACTAGGGGCAGGGGCTAGGGTGTCCCCACTCCAGGGTGCTCTCTTCACACTGGATGCTTTCTTGACCCACGGATCATTACATACAGCTCAAAGTGAATAAAATGTATTAAACAGCAACTGATTAAAAAGAAAAGAATAAGGAAGAAATAAGAAATGTTAAATGAGAACACATAGTCCCGCTCTGTAGAACGGGGACATCACAAACAGCAGTTTGCAGAGTGTAAGGACAGTTCCTTATAGGTTCCAGGGCTCTCTCTCAGGCCCTGGCTGTGCTGCAGGGGATGGGGAGGGGATGCAGGTTGGACATGTTTGCTCTGGCAGTGACCACATGACTTCAGGGTCTAGGTGGCAGGGCCCTTCTCCCAGTTGGAGTTATAATCCCTCTCCAAGTCTGGCCTGCAGGGCTTCTTGGCTGGTGGTGTCTCCCACGCCCAGAGCCTCTCACCACACCCAGCTGCAGACTGTGCTGCTTTGCCAGCCTCCAGCTCCTTGCATTGCTTCTCTTACCCCTTTGGCTCTCTGGTCATGCAGGTCTGCATCTCAGCACAGCTTGCACTCCTTGGGCTGTGTGTGTCTGGCTCTGTCACTGCAGGTCGTCTCTCAGCACAGCTTGCTCTTCTTGCTGCTCTTCTTAGCTCCCTCTCCTTTTCTCCCAGGCTACGTCTAGACTGCAAGCCTCTTTCAAAAGAGAGCGTCTAGACTGCAAACAGTACTTTCGAAAAAGCAATCTGGATGCTCTCTTTTGAAAAAGCACAGTTTGCATTACATAGCGCCTTTTTTGGAAAGAGCACTTTCGAAAAAAGGAGTTATTCCTCGTGAAATGAGGAGTACTGCCGTCGAAAGAAAAGCCACATTCTTTTGATTTAATTTCGAAAGAATGTGGCTTTAGTCTAGACGCAGGTGAAGTTTTTTTTTCGAAAAAAGGCTACTTTTTCGAAAAAACCCTGCAGTCTAGACACAGCCCCAGAGACCCAGAAAATCCCAGCTCACTTGGAGGCCTCCTAATTTCCTCATTGGCCTGTCTGACCTGTCAATTGGGCTAACCTGGAGTGTTGACTTCTTCCCACTGTCCCTGGGGACTATCAGGGTATGTCTACACTACAAAGTTAGTTCGAACTAACGGACGTTAGTTCGAACTAACTTTAATAGGTGCTACACTAGCGCTCCGCTAGTTCGAATTTGAATCGAACTAGCGGAGCGCTTAGTTCGAACTAGGTAAACCTCATTTTACGAGGACTAACGCCTAGTTCGAACTAGCTAGTTCGAACTAAGGGCTGTGTAGCCCTTTAGTTCGAACTAGTGGGAGGCTAGCCCTCCCCAGGTTTCCCTGGTGGCCACTCTGGCCAACACCAGGGAAACTCTATGCCCCCCTCCCGGCCCCGGACCCCTTAAAGGGGCACGGGCTGGCTACGGTGCCCGTGCCAGGTGCAAGCCTGCCAGCACCCAGCTAGCAGACCCTGCACCTGGCACGGCACAGAGCCACCCACCCGATGCCCCCCAGCCCACCCCCTCTTGCCGGGACCAGGCTGGCGGCTCCCGGGAGCTTGCCCTGGACCGCAAGAGGCGGGCACCTTCCTGGGCTAGTGCGGACATCGTGGACCTCGTCCACGACCTCCGCACTAGGCACAGGAAAGTGGCCGTCTAGGGCAGGAGAGCTGCCAGCCTGGCCACCCAGGACCAGGTGTGCATGAAAATCAAGGGGGTCCACTGAGACCCCCGACCCTGAGCCCTGAGCTTACAATGGCCATCCTGGGTCAGACCAAAGGTCCATCTAGCCCAGTAGCCTGTCTGCCGACAGCGGCCAACCCTAGGGACCCTGGAGGGGATGGACCGAAGACAGTGACCAAGCCATTTGTCTCGTGCCATCCCTCTCCAGCCTTCCACAAACTTTGGGCAGGGACACCACTCCTACCCTCTGGCTAATAGGACTCCATGGACCCAACCTCCATCACTTTATCTCACTTCCCTTTAAACTCTGTTCTAGTTGTAGCCTTCACAGCCTCCTGCAGCAAGGAGTTCCACAGGTTAACTATTTGCTTTGTCAAGAACAACAACTTTCTCTTACTAGTTTCAAGCCTGCTACCCATTCCTTTCCTTTGGTGTCCTCTAGTCCTTCTTTATGGGAACTCAGGAAGAACTTTTCTGAATGCACCCTCTCCACCCAACCCCTGCTTTTAGAGACCTCTATCCTGTCCCCTCTCCGTCTCCTCTTTTCTAAGCTGAACAGTCCCAGTCTCTGTAGCCTTTCTTCATCTGGGACCTGTTCCCAACCCCTGATCATGTTAGTTGCCCTCCCCTCTCCCAGCCTTTCTCTTCCCCTCTCCCACCTCCTTTTCCCAGTCTCCCCCAGTTTTGTTCAATAAAGACAGAGTCAATGTTGGAAGAAACGTTATCTTTATTTTGTACATCAGTAAGAAGGGGGGCTAAGGAAGGGTAAGTGGAAGGAGGTGAGGGAGGAATGGGGTACGAGCCCCCGATGGGGAGGACTGGGCTGGCTCTGCGGGCTTCTGGGGGTGGAAGCTCTCCTGCAGCCCCCCAATTACTCCCTCTCCCCAGATGGCAGCCTGCGGCAAGTGCAGCCGGGCTGATGGCCGAGTGGTGTGATGTGCCCAGTGTGGGCACTCAGGGCACTCCAAGCCAGAACTTCTTTGCAAGCGGGGCACCCCTTAGAACTGTGTGTCCGGGGTGGGGGTCGGGACCCTTTAAGCGCAGCCCTCGGCTAGCCTGAGACAGCATCTCCATGCTCTAAGTCCTCCTTTTATGCCCTGCTGGCACTGCTTCCGGCCATCCTTAAGCCCTGTTCAGAGTCCACTCAATGTGGACTTACTAGTTCGAACTAGCAAAACGCTAGTTCGAACTAGTTTTTAGTTCTAGATGCGTTAGTTCGAACTAGCTTAGTTTGAATTAACTAATTCGAACTAAGTTAGTTCGAACTAGCGCTGTAGTGTAGACGTACCCTCAGTCTCAGTGCCCTGATTTATCATGGACCCTTCCCTTTTGGTACTGAGAGATGGCCAACCAAAAACTCCCACTGAGTTACTGAGTTTTAGTAAGGGGCTAACAGTCCCCTTACACACACACATATATATATATATATATATATATATATATATATATATATATATATATATTAAACAATGTAGATTTCATTTGAATTGCAATTACATATAGAACAAATTAAATGTTCCTTATGAGTTTTGGTCAAAGATTTTGGGGGTTTTAATTATTTATTTATGTTAATGGTGGCTTACTACTGAATTTCCTAATTTGTAATAACTTTAAATGCATAATTGTATTTAAATTCAGTACCTTGGGATGTACAATTGCAGTTTTGTGACCTGAATAGATGTGGAATATTGGTGTTCGTAGATAAGTACTTTGTAATCCAAGAAACCTGAAAAATGTAGATAGGAATTGAATTGATTTACTGTCCAAAAATATTCTATTTATAGATATAGTAGGATTATGTTATAACAGATACAGTCTCTAAAACTTCAGAATTCCCTAGTTGAATTATTTTCAACACTACAAGATCTATTTTGACTAATACCTCATATATGTAAATCTAGTTAATATATCATTTAAATGGAAAAAATGTTGTAATTCTGATGTTTTCCCCTACAAGTTAAATAAAAATCACTATTAGCACTTCATATTGCAAAGCTATAAATCACAATAAGTAGAGTTATTCAAATCATTTAGATGCATAATTTATTAAATGTATTTTTACTCTTGTTTAAATTGGGGGATTATTCACAAGCAGACAGATTTCTAAGTATTTGTTCAAAATGGTTTTAACAAGCATTTTATATGACAATAGTTCATGCTATACATGATCTACTTCCTCTGTGATACCAGCTTTGTGATTCGAATACAATAGTGTGTATATAAGTTCTATTCCCTCATTGGGTGACTGAAATTTTTCTAAGGAAGAGGAAAATCAAGCACACCCTAAGGTGTCCACAAAAACAGTTTCAGTATGAGCCTTCATGCAAACTCATATTTTCATCTGTATTCATGAGAATTTTGCATTCCTCTAATAATCTTCTAAACAAAAAAAGCAAAAAATTTAATTCACATCAATCATCATAGAAAATGAACAAAAAGTATCATGGATGCAGATAAAGGAAATTCATGTTTTTATTTCAACAGTGCTTGTGAATGCTTTATGCAAGCTCTCACCCAAGTCTAAGGATGGCTATGTGTGAAAATCTTGAACTTTCAAAGATCAAAGGACAAGGATCTATTACAAATGAGCCAGCTGCATCAATTCAGTGAGTACCAACATAGCATATTTTGTAAACCTGGATGGATGAGTTATATTAGTTCCTAGCATGTTATCAATTTGCAAAAATGATATTAAATAGCTAATAAGGCAAAATTTCAATGAGCTTGGAAAATGGAACAATCTTTATAAAAGACTAGTGGGCTCGTTGTGCTCTCCAGCCTCTCATTTCTGCGGTTAGGCAGCCCCAGCTCTCCCCCCAGCCACCAGGGAGGGGAGTCCACCAGGGTTACTTCAACTCTGCAATGTCGGGGAGGTGAGCCTGGGCTTCTGGGCTCTCCTGCAGCCAGCCTGGGCCTCTGCCCCCCGCCTCTGCATCCCTCCCTCCACAGCCAGCCAGGGCTGCTTGGCCCCCTCCAGCCAGTGGAGAAGGGCTGAGGGTGGTATAGGCCACATTCTGAGTTAATGGGTTAGGGAGGAGGCCAGATGGTTGAGGGGGGAGGAGCTGCAGGACCCAGAGTGACATGATGACATCACTTTGTTGTCCCGCAAGAAAAGTTTTCTTTACTATATAGAGAGATGACCAGCCTTTGGAAACATTCATTTTACTTAACATACAGTGTGGTTGCCTTGTCTTTATACACTTGATTTGGTTTATTGAGTGTATTTACTGTGGGTCAAAATTCCATTTTCCAGGCATAACTCTCCACTGCCTTGTACCTTGTCTCATCATTTATTCCAAAGTGGGAATAAAATACCGCACCACTCAGTTGGTAATACTTCATACTCTATACATTAGCTCCACAAAGGGTGTTCGATGCTTAACTGCTACTTTAGCTGCCTAAATGAAAACTTTAAATTCTCATCCCCTGCCTCCCCCCCATTCAGCTGCTATGTAACCCTGTAGGTGCCCAGAGTCTGACCTAAGGCACCTAAATTTCCACCAGTAAAGTCCCAATACCCTAGGCTGTGAAAAGCAGACTTAGTCTTAATACTTCTGAGCTGCTTGGTACCTAATTCATGCCTGAGCCCTAGCAGACTCCTTCAAATTGGGGGCTTCCCCCACTTGTCCTGCCTGAGGGTATTTACTCATTAGTGGGTTTTTTCAGAACACACCTCATCTGCACAAAACATAACGAGTAGCCCAGTAGGAGGTGCTGAGACCATGGAACCAAACTATAAACCTTGTATACTATGGAAACCACTCAAGCCAAGGTGTATGGCATCACCCCTCATTCCAACATCTATGGTTGAATCCCACTCTCCTGCACCCTACCCATAACCACTAGGTATGCTGGGGTGAGACTCTCTCCTGTTGGAACTGTTCCACTATATTAAAAATACTTAAATATTCATTTGGGTCAAAGAAACTATGGGTATGTCTACACTACCCCGCTAGTTCAAACTAGCGGGGTAGTGTAGACATACCCTATGAGAATGACACCTCAGGTTGGCGGTTAAGGCACTCACTTGAGTGGTAGGACACCTGAGTTTGAGTTTCTCCTCTGAATCTATTAGCTGGGGATTTGAAGACTCATCTCCCACCTCCCAAGTGTGTGCTGTGATTACTAGGATATTGAATATAAGGTCATTATCTCCACCATATTTTGCAAGAAATGGTTGATCTGGTTTAGGCACTAAACTACAGGAGAGGATTCATGGTTGTGATTTTCTGACCCAGTGTTGGGCATCTAATTTCCTTGGAGGAGCAAGGTGCAGGCCATATCTATCTCCCTGGTATTTCCGACTAGCTAGCTTAGGTAGCTCCCTGCTCAGCATAATAGCTTATGTTAAATCTAAGTTCCCTTTGTGGATCTAGCTCTCTTTGCATAGTCATAAATGATGACACAAGGTGCAAGGTAGCAGAGACCCAGGTCCTCTCTGTTAACTTGCATTTCCAGATGTCATTTTTACAGGAGCATACTAGGGCATATGCCATGTGTACTCTTAAGCCTATTCCAAAATCATGTCTATATTTCCAGTTGGAAACACTTTTAAAAGCCAACTGTGAAATTGTTGGTTTTAACAGTCTCTTCCAGATAGTCTGGAGAATACAAATTAATTCATTCAGGGTATGTCTACACTGCGCACACATGTCAAAATAAGCTATTCTGGAAGAAATACTCCGAAATAGCTTATTTCAAAATGGCACATCTAAACAACAGGGAAGCCTCAAAATTAGTCCAAGGCAGGCTCCCCTAATGTGGACATGCTACCTCAATTTAGAGCCCCAGAAGGCACTGGGGAGTAATTTACTCTGAATGGCCCTGTGGAGGAGATATTTCAAAATAGCAGCAGTGGCTGCACTCTCCGTGCCTCTTGTAGTGAGGGGGCAAGGTTATGGGTACTTCTAGCCTTAAACATGCCCACAGAAGTGAGCTAGACGCACTGCAGGGAGCTTATACAGTAAAACCCGTGTTATTCGGCATGCCTGGGGATTAGAGCATGCCGGTAACCTAAAAATTCTGGTTATCTGAGGGGGGCAGGCAGGAGCCATGCAGGGTGTACAGGGGGGAGGCACGCGAGCTGTGTGGGGGTTGGGATGTGGCCTGCTGGGGGGGGGGGGGGGACGAATGTGTGTGGGGGGAAGATGTGGTCTGGTGAGGGGGGTGGAAGCCGGGAGGCCGGAGGCACAGATGGTGGGGGCAGCCTGCTGGGGGTGCCAGGCACCACGGGCTGAGCCAAGATGCTTGCCGCTTGCCTCCAGCTGCCGTTCGCCCCTCCCCCAGGTATGTGCTGCACGCTCGTCTGAGGAGCATCCTGGCACTTAAAGGGCATGTTTCCTTTTTTTGTTTGGTTTTTTTTGTTTTGCTTTTCCTGGCGTCAGAAATTTGCCAGTTTTCCAGATGCTTAAGTTCCAGGTAGCGCAGGTTTTACTGTACTTGCCCCGGCACATAGAAAAGGAAAAGGAAGGATTGTACCTATGACACTGACCCCAGGTAAGGTGTTCTAGACCACAATACAATATTCAGTATCTGCTGTGAAGACCGACAATATCCTGTAAAATCCCGAATAATTTTTCTGGAATTAAGATAAACTTTACTGAAGTAAGTTAAACCAATGAAATATGCTGTATTAAAAATAAAATTGTGTATTTGGTATTGCGGTATTGTATGTACCTTTTGCAATAGGGAGGGGGATTCTATTGAACTTCCCCTGTGATAAACCATTGAAGCCCTATGTAAACATATGTATATACTAGTTCAAACTGGATTCTCTAGAAACAAGAAATGAAAAGACTTGAATAAAAAGCCCAAGTTTAGGCTAATTTACGCCTTCTTTCTGACTTAGCAAATGGACAGGACGCTGGATCCATAGAGAGTCTCAATTTGTAGGGGACAACTGAAAGGAATTGGCCTACTGAGGCCTCATAAGACTATGTGCTTGTTCTGAGCTGAAGGAAAGAAGCTCTTAAAATGGGGTGTTGAAAGGTTGCTCTTGCCAGAGGTAGCATGAACTAGTAAGCTTATTACCATGAGAGTAGGTTCTTTCATTCTTTGTAGTGTTTTCTCTGCAGTGCTTTTGACCTTATGAATAAAATAGGCTCACTGAAAAAAAACTCAGTAGTAACTTTTACCTGTAACAGTCACTGTTACCAGTCTCTGAAGAGAAAACAAGCATCCTGTCATTGTTGGGAACTACACAAAGAAGGAAGAGAACCACACAGCTTGGGATTACCTCAGAGAGAGAGAGAGAGAGAGAGCTGCAGATTTCCACTAAAGATAAGCAACAGATGAGGAGATAGAAGCCTAACCATGGGTTTCTTTTTCTTGGCTGGACCACTAAGGGGAAATAAAGGAGGAGTTGCTCTTCATTGTGACTGATACATGCAGTCGTGGTCTTTTATCCAGAAATTTAGATAATGTCATGCTGCTTGCCCATTTTTTAAACCTGGCCCTCATGCAAATGTAGATAGTATAAAATGGCTTAAATCCTCAGGCTGTGAAGAGCACGAAATTAGCTTTACAGCTCTGGGGCAAAAATTTACAAAAGATGTTTGTTCTTTCCATTTTTGGTATATGATGACTGTTTGGGGGGCGGGGATTGAGGTGAACAATTTTTCCCAGTGAGTAATTTTAAAACGGAAAATATAAGAAATTTTATTTAAAAGAATTGTTTTTTTAGAAATATTGGAAAGAATCCAGAAGACTAAATTGATTATTTCACTTTCTTACAGCTTATTTGATAACACACAGTAATATTTTCTTATGACCATTTAGTGTAATTCAGTACTGTGATTTGAGGCATAAGCTCTTTATTGCTTTTTGTTTTGTCTTATTGCATCCCATTGTGTATTAGGGCTAATGCCTGTGCATCACTGGAATTAGGAATGGATGAATTCAGCACTTTTGGAAAACTAATGAAAATTAGTTTAAGTAGTTCCATGAGGCCTGAAAATTAGTGAAATTTTGAAGAGAAAAAGATAAATTACGGTTAATCTTTACCATCACAGAAAAATATGCAGTGTAGCCAGATTGTCAAATTCAAATTTTGTAGAACCCCTTTGGGAAAAAAATCTTCATTACATTTCTTTGTTCTAGACCTGCCGACACAAGTTATAATAAACTTCTTTATATTTTAGAGAAGGTTTTTTTTAGTGCTTTAGGATTTAATGATGAATGTTCTTTATAAGTTAACAATTACATGCTGAGATGGCAGGCTGCTGAGCTATATGGTGTTACAGTGATTAAATTGCTTAAGAGCTTCATTTCTGACAGGCAGATATTTGTGACTGAGGTCTCCTTAATCAAACATTTAAGTAACTCAGCTCATGTCTTGCCCTATCTAATCACCACTGCTCTGCGTCCACGTATAGGAATCATCTCAGCAGTGGGTACATTTTCAAACAGCATACTAGCAGTAGATCTGAATTAGGGGAATCACAGAGCATTAGTATTGCACAAACTTTATTCAACGTAAGGGCTTTTCCAGAGAAATGTTCTAAATGTTCTTTCTTACTTTCTGCTATAGACAAAGAGAGCCACCCTTTGAGATTCTTCTTCCTGTAGCTGTGGATTGGGAAGACAGGCCATAACTGGTCACACCGTGGTGTCAGCACTCAACATTTTACTCAGAATATGGGAAGTAACGTGTTAATGAACTTAATAATACCGGGCAGGCTGGGACACAGAAATGGACTAGAAACTGATGAAGATGTAACAGGTTGCAAAAGAAAAGGCTTAATCTCCATGAATCAGTGTCAAATTGTGTTGTGCATCAGGTGGGAAAGACATGAGAGGTGTTTTATAACACTGTGAGAATCACAGTTTTACCATAGTTAAAGGAAAATTGATTTAAAAATCCATGGCCAAATTCTAGGAGTCTTGTGCCACTGTACAAGGCACAAAGTGTTCACAATTTGCAAAGAAAAGTGGCAGTCATCAGTCCAAGACTGCACCATTAGGTGATCCTCACTGATGGTAACCAGTGAGAGAGACAGAATGACAGTTCTTATGCACACAGCATTTCTGAAATCTCAGGAGCGAGATTAAGGAGAAAAATAGGTTTGTTTAGCCTGCAGGTCTATGTCTCACATGCTCATCTGAATAAACTACAGTGATTTTAACCAATGCTTCTAAAATTAGTCTGACACCACTGACAAACTACAGAGCACTTACTGGCGATGCAAGGATAGCTGGAAGTTTACTTGATGCTAGCTTTTCCCATTGCACAAAATAGCCTAAACATTTGTAAAAGCATCTGGAAAGAAGGATAGGGAGGAAGACTAAAATTCAGTTTGGGATGACTGTTATGTAAGAGCTGTTCTCAGGGTCCATAGTGAGTTGCAGGAATGGCACTGTCAGATTCAGTGAGACAGGAGCTGCAATATGGGAGGAAGCATGGAGGTGCTTGCTGGGAAAATTTGGGCTGGAAAAGGCAACACGAACTTGTATTTCGACATAGGGGAGAAAGGGCAGCAAGTAAAAGACACAAAAGGAGGGTAAAACAAACAAAAGGAGGTATTTCTTCATGTAGCGCACTGTAAACCTGTGGAGCTCCTAACCGGAGAATGGTGTGAAGACCAGGACTTTAACAGGGTTCAAGAAACAACTAGATAAATTCCATCAATACTCATTAGCCAGGATGGGTAGGAATGGTGTCCCTAGCCTCTGTTTCTCTGTAGGTGGGTGACAGGGGAGGGATCACATGAGGATTACCTGTTGTGATCCCTTTCTCTGGGGCATCAGGTATTGGCCACTGTCAGAGACAGGATACTGGACTAGATGAACCTTTGGTCTGACCCAGTATGGCCATTCTTATGTTCTTATGGTCATGTGGTTGAAGCAACAAGCCTGACAAATGATCTTTGTAGCAGCTTTGTGAATGGATTAACAACTCCCAAAGTTCAAAAATCATGAAGTAGATGCTCAAAAATAATGATTTAAAAGATGATGATGTGTTTTCGGTGTCTCTGATTTTTTAAGTCTCCCTGGCCACACTCAGATTTTATATGTGACAATTAATGCTTCCGATCTCCTCAATATATTGAGTAAAATTATTTTGGCCCCTGCCACAGGAGCTCTCACTGGTTGTTGGTACTGAGTTTCCAGCTTTTTCACAAATCCAAAACTTTACATTAATTATGTCCCTCCACAGCAATTGTTTATGCACTCTCATTGCTCACAATAATTCTGCCCCCAGTTATCTATATCTGACTGTCTCTCAGTTCCTTCATTGCTTCTGCCCTGCCCCCAACACTTTTGCTTCTCCTGCTGCAAACAGGGGCAAGAGGAGGGAGAAAAGTAGAGCAGCTGACCCATTTCTTACAGGACAGTGGAGAGAAGGGAGCAAGTTGCCCTGAGATGACTGGAGCACTTTCCACGTAAAACTGATACCAATAGTAGTCTTTAGTGATCTCTGACATGTCTCTTTGTTCAGGGTAAAAACTATGCTATAAGTCATGTGGGGAGGTGATTGTTTTTTAGATATTTATTAATGGTTTTTTGTGTAGGTTAGTTTTATTTTGAGAGAAGGGTGCATCAACATTGTGAATGTCATTCCTATGGGAATAAGGACTTTCATTATTTTAAAAATAATCATTTGGCAGAAAGACCATTTGGAAGTTCAGAAGAGTTGAAATAAAAGTCTGATTTAGAATCTGGGATCCATTCAGATGACAGCAGCTAGAAACAAAAACATTCCCACTCTTTACTGAATCTTTTAGTCCAGTTCACTTTTGTTGTATTATTCAAAAAGCAGGTTGAGCTTGATTTTTTTCTTTCCCATTCCTGCTTTCCTGCTAAAAGGGGAATGCATAAATGTGACTTTTCCAGTCTAACCATGTTGGTTAATGAAAGACCTGCAACAGCATCATGTGCTGAAATGTAAGACATCTCCTTGAGTCAGACAGTGCAACACCTGGTGGGAAAAAGCTGAAGAAAAAGGAGGAAGAGACAAAAAAGCTGCTTCAGAAATCCACAGACTTAGATGATTGGGGAGTGAGAGTTCAGAGAACTGGGAATTACCTTCACTGAGCTGCAGGGAAGCGCAGATAGCTCTCAGGGAGAAATAAGTTACAAAGCTGGGAAATGTCACTGATAATATATCAATCTGTTTCTCCCCTCTTGCTTCCACCTCCCCCACCATTCCCAATGATTTAATGTGTGCAGTGATTAGCCCGGTGACCCTGAAGGGTGATTTCCCTGAAGGCAAGGCAAACCACAATGTTTAAACGTAGCATTTGATATGAGCCTGAGCCAAGCCTCACATTTTATGGCTGGAAAAAGAGCAAACACAAGAGACTTATGAGTCCACTTTAACAGTTGTGCTAATAGGTGGATTGGCTGGTGTTGGCGTGTGCCTGTGCCAGGCCTCAGAATTTTTCTTGCTGTAAAAGAAGAAATCTCAAGAGACACTATTTTCAGTGTTATAGCCAGGTGTTCGTTACTTGATCTCTCTGCAGTAGAGGGTGGAACAGTGTATCTCTCTTATTACATGCATATACTCAGTGTCTGATCTCTCCTACTAAGAGTGTGTTCCTTGAGTTCTATTCATATAAGTGTGTGTGTATGTGTGTGCATGTGTTTTGTCCTTTGCAAAGTTTAGGCATTGACATTCAGTTTTGCAATAGCCAGATTGTCCAAATTCTAGCCTGAGTTACATTTTGTGGGGCTTTTTGAATTACTAACAGCCCCTGAAATGCTGATGAGATATACAAGAACAAGCAATTGGGAACATAGAAATTGCCATACTAGATCAGACCATATGGTATCCTGTCTCTGACCATGGCCAGAATTTAACTAAAGTCGTATTTTGTAGCTATTAAAATGTGGGGCCCTCTTCTATATTGCTAGTCCTTGGCAACTCAAATATATGTCATCTATTAATAGGCCAGCAACGAGAATAATATAGACAAAATCAATATAATGTATGCTTGGCTTTGTTTGTAAAACATAACTCAAGTATCTTTATGACTAGCTATTTCAAGAAGATTTTGGGTGAGAGCCTAAGCTGGTGTGAATCACCATTACTCTGTTGATGACAACAGAGCTATGCTAATCAACATCTGTTGAATATGTCTCCCAGAGTGAGATGTAGAGAGATAAATGATGTTGAAACACTGAATATGATGAAGAAAGATTCATTCTAATTCCATGTGATCTTCTGTTAATTATTTTCTCTGATACCTGTATAATATTTTAATGTGCTTCCTATCTTTCTCCAAAAAGTTGTGGTTCAATTAAGATTGAAAAACAGAAAAATAAATCACGGGTTGGGTTTTCTGTTGTCTTGCAGCTTGTGTAGCCACTTAAACCCGTGCAAAATGGATACAAAAAGCCACCATACTGATGTGGCAGCATGTCATACTCACATTGTTCAGATGGAAATGATCATACAAGGGGCAAGGCAAAGAGAATCACAGAAGAACTCGTGTCAGAGCATGACTGTTTCACTTTCCAGATCTTACGGGATGATTCTACAATAGCAGTCAACATATCCTTTGGGGGGGAAAAGAAGTTTGTTGAATGTTGGAGTGATATTCTTCAAAGCAACAAACTTGAGGCTGAAAGACAAATGAAGCTTGAAGACATTGCACAACAATAACAGTCCAAAGATGCTACGTCAATCAACACAAGCCAAGACAGTGCCTGGTATATGGGAAAAGACGCAAGAACTGCAATGGATTACATCACTTTGCAAAACGTGCACACACCAGCAGACTGTGCAACTATAGACAAAGAAGAAAATACCATTACCACCAGCTAAGATGAGCTTTTGATAGGAGCAACAGACAGTGCAACAGTCGACAGTATGAACTGCCAACTAGAGAGCAATTGGGGACATTTATTAATTTGGAGTTGACATTGAAGCACAAGCAAAAGACACACTGTTAGTAACTCTAAAGAAACTCACAGACATTTGAAGGGGACAAATGGCCAAGCTCAGGGCTTACAGTGATGAGTTTATCCCTGTAAAGGTACATGTGAACCAAATAAATGGGTAAAAATGACCTTGGAAAAGATATAATTTGTAAGAGTACCAGGGAAGAGAGCACCTATTATTGGGTTAAAAGGCTATCAAGCCATTTGCCTTATTGGCAGGTAAAGCAGCCTACAGCCTTAGAATCAGGTTTCTGCCTTCTCCTCTTCTGAGTATTCTTGTCTCTGTATGGAGACATGAATTCAAATCCCTCCTGACATTCCTGTTTGAGGGCTTAGGAAGGAATTATCTCCAAGATCAGATTGGCAGGGATTTGGGGGAGTTTTTCATCCACCTCTTGTCAGAGGGTTTGGATTCCTTGCTGGAATCATCAAGACAAATTTTCCCTAATCAATTGCCTGCTATAGTAAGGTCCACAGACACTGGTTGCTCTCTGCCACTCCTGCTTTCTGTGTGTTTGTGACACACAATGATTGACTCTCCTGAGGACTGGAATACTTTAGTTTAACCCAAGGTCAATAGATGAAATTAAATGGCCTGTGATATATAGGAGGTCTGACTAGATGGTAATGGTCCCTTCTGGCTTTAGAATCTATTAAGCTCTCTATGAAAAAATAGACCCAATCAACAGAACCAGTGAGAAGTAAGTTTGGGGGGTTTGTAACTGATACAAAATGAAAATGGTCTTTAGACATAAAGGATCAGATTTCAGGGGAAAAAAAGGGACAAAACCCCTCTGTAATTTTTGGCCTATTATTTATGTGCAATTATTGCAAGTACACATGGAAATACACAAAATGAATGTAAAACTGTAGCAATTGCATGTATAATGTAATGGTATAGTTACATTTGCAAAACATGTATACACATTTTGGGCTCAAATTTCTGAAAAACACTACCACGGTAAGAAAATCATATTCATGCTATGTTTATGGCCATAATTTGCATTTAGATATATACAAGACTATAGCTGAGTTCAGCTAGAAGATGATCATTAGTAATGATCCTAAGGGAACAGGAAGAAAAAAAAAAAGGAGGAGTCACACATATTCATTGGTAGTTATAATTTAGCTGTTAGTCTTGTGGCAGCCTGAGCAAGTATTGTATATCAAATTTTGTAAAACTTTGAAGATGAATGATGCCAGATAATGTTTAAGCCACTTGCCCATGGTTACCTTTGCAAACTAGAATTTTTTTATTGTGCACTGTATAGCAAACATATCTGATATCCCACCACCTGCTAATACTATCAGTCACTCCTCAAAAACCTTTACAGATATTTTTGAATCAGCAAAAGAAGATGAAACACTGTTTGCAATGCTCTCAGCAAATATGGAGCTCATTTTTCACAGGATTTAAGGAAAAGTTAATTGTAGAGCCACCTGGGAGCACATAAGAAAGTAGAAAGATGCTGTGTTGGCATGCAGGCTGCATAATGAACAAAGTTTATCATACACACATTCAAAATAAGAAGAAAATTTGCACTATTTCAATCAGAAAGACTGTTAATATGGGTGACATTTTCAAAAGTAGCTAAGGGTATGTCTACACAGCAAAGTTATTTAGAAACAACAGCAGTTATTTAGAAATAACTTTCATAGCATCTACACAGCCATTCCGTTATTTCAAAATTAATTTGAAATAGCAGAGGGCTTATTTCGAAATTGGTAAACCTCATTCCATGAGGAATAGTGCCAATTTTGAAACTGCTATTTCAAAATAAGCACTGTGTAGATGCTTATTTCGAAATAGGGGGCCTCCAGTCCTTCCCAGGGTGCCCTGCTGGTGGCCCTGGCCACAAGGTAACTTCTGACTTGATGCCCTGCCGGAACTGGTTCCAACCAGCCTTAAATGCGATTTGACATCCACTCAGTGTGGACGCGCTATTTAGAAATAGCAAAAAGCTATTTCGAAATGCATTTTGTGCGTAGACGTGTTATTCCGAAATAAGCTATTTCGAATTAACTATTTCTAAATTAGATATTTCAAAATAACCCTGTAGTATAGACATACCTTAAGTGACTTAGATGCCTAAATGCTATTTTCAGAAGTGATTTATAGGTATTTAGGAATCATAAGTCCTATTGGACTGAGGTCTCTAAATATATAAAACGTACTCATACTGCCTATCATCACAAGGCAATTTGATTTTTTTTCTCAAAATAAATTATTTTAGTTAAAGAAACATGCAGTGTTTGGAATATTACATTACAGTAGTTGCCAAAAAGGATTGGTGAGGCTGCACAGTATTCAATTAGAATGTTATGTACAAAGACATGCATATAGTCTACTTAACTAGAGAAACCCTACAATGCATGTATTTTACCTACTGATTGTATTAGTAATTACAGCGGGGCTTAGAAGCCCTAAGAACAGGGATCTATTATATTAGTGATACAAACAGATAGCATGGGATGATCCCTGCTTTAAAAAATTTACAGTTGAAACTGGAAAAAGAAAGTGATTTTATATTATAATTCTTGCAAGCCATTGTCAGCAGGAATGTAAAGAGGACAACAGGGAGATAGCCATTTAAGGAGATGTATAGATCAATAGGATACTTCAGAATATTTAATCTTCTACTTTTCTGGGCCTCACAAGCATTGCCTGAGGCATAATCTCTACATAAGTTATGATTCTGTATGATTTATAGGTTGAGTGCAAAGTTTAATTTTAATTTTCTCTTGTCACATCCACATATTTACTCATATCTGTGACGTGTGCAGGCAAACCCTTGTCTGACTTCTTTAACTGTCTCTATGCCAGTGTATGGAAACAAGTTTGGCAGCGTATCATTAAATAACTAACTCCATATAAAACATACCACTCTCAGTGCAAATGGCTGCTCTTATGAGTAAAAATTCACACTTCTCAAGAATTCTATTAGGTGAACGAACATAATATTCACTTTCTGGAAACACTAATGCAAGTAAACTTAATTCAAATGTTCACTCAACCTAAAAGAAAAAAAAGAGGGCTTGAGCGCAACCAAATAAATTCATTTTAAAATCTGAGCACAGCTATACTGCATGCAGTAGTCCCCCAGCTCCAAAACTGAGCCACAAATTCCCAAATATTTGGATAGGGAAAGATTTTTTTTGGTATGGCTTGGAAAGGAAATGAATATTTCAATGCTACTTTATTCATTCTTACCATCTAATCCGACCATGCATGTTGGCAGGAAAAATCACATTTGTCAACCCTAGAATGAAGACAAGAAAGAATCATAGAAAAGTAGGATTGGAATGGACCTTGAGACATCAGCTAGCCTACCCACTGAGCTGAGATATGACTAAATAAACTTAGACATCACCTAAAATATTTGTCTTAATCTTTTCTTAAAATTCTCCAGTGACAGTGATTCTATAACCACCCTTGGAAAGCTATTCCAGTGCTTAACTATCCTTATATTTAGAGAGTTTTTCTTAAATCTAACCTAAACTGTCTTTGCTGTAGATTAAGCTAGTTACTTCTTGTCCTTTCTTCCTTGATCACCATCCGCTTTGTAACAGCCCTTTACACATTTGAAAACTTTGATAAGCTCCCTCCCACAGTCTTCTTTTCTTAAGATTAAATGTATCCAGTTTTTTAACCTTCACTCCTGAATCAGGTTTTCTAAATCTTTTATTATTTTTGATGCTCTCCTCTGGACTACCTTCAATTTGTCCATATTTTTCTTAAAATGTGGACAGTACTCCAGCAGAGGTCTCATTAGTGCTAAGTAGAGCAGTACATTTGCTTCCCATGTTTAACACTCCTGTTAATACACCCCAGAATGATATTAGCCTTTTTTACAACTGCATCACGTTGACTCATATTCAATTGATGGTTCATTATAACCCCCAGATCTTATCAGTAGTACTACTTTTAGACAGTTATACCTTTTTTTATAGTTCTGTATTTTACCATTTTATTCATTAGTGTAGTATTTTGCACTTGTCTTTATTGACATTCATCTTTTTAATTTCTGACCAGTTCTCCAATTTGTCAAGGTCATTTTGATTTCCAATTAGGTCTACCAAAGTGTTTTCAGTCCCTCATACCTTGGTGCCTTCTGCAATTTGAATAGGAATAAAACAATTCTCCAATTCTCCAAACAATTATCCAAATCATTAATTAAAATATTGACTAGCAACAAAACCAGGACAGACCCCTCTGGGACCCCACTGGATACCTACTTCCAGTTTGACAGTGAATCATTGGCAACTTCTCTTTGGGCCCAACCAGTTTTGTATTCACATGATCATAATTTCATCTAGACCACATTTCCTAGTTTACTCATGTGAGACTGTGTCAAAACCTTTACTAAAATAAAGAGCGATCAGGTCTATTTGTTCCTTCCTTATCCACTAGGCTGATAACCTTGTCAAAAGAGATACCATACACACTTTAAGTTGAAAAGTTTGGGGAGCATGAGTGATGCATTTTTTGACAACCTGGTGTCTCTGACAATTTAGATAACTGTTGGTCCATTAATTTTTCTGAACATAATTAGTGGATTCTAAAAAGGCTACAAGGATGGGATAAAGAATATTAATACCTGCTTACCGTCACCAAAATAATTGCTAATTAAACAAATACTGAAAGTTAAGAAGGTGCATACATTCTTTGATGAATAGCAATGGTTTGCTGAATGGGTGCTTAGATTATTTTATTCATTTTATAGTTGGTTGTTTCTTGTAGGTACTGGAAGTTCAGCTTATCCTGTGAACAGTGTTTCCAAACTAATGTTCTGTTTAGGTAGAAGGTGAGAGGAAAAGTCAATAACACAGTCTGACAAGATGAGCAGTAGGATCAAATCCTCAGAGTATTGTGGAGATGAATGTCAGAGAACATTACATTCAGCAGCAACAGTGATCTTATATTCAAGAGTAATATGCGAGACACTTACTGAGGTAATAACAAATACTTTATTGTTAGTTTATTGTTGGGATATTTCAGAACTAATAGGGGTCTGGGAAGATCTGAAAAAATTGACAAGGGTTTGGCCAGGCCTGCAAAATTTTCTTTGCTAAAGTAAAGGCCTATTTCTCTCTCTGCCTAAGGCTTATAGAAAAGATAAGTGAGGCCCATTTTCTCTTCCCTTGCAGCTGATGAGATAGTTAGGGGCACCGTTACACTAAATTGCAACTTGATAAACACATCCATTGTTATCAGTGCTCCATTGTACTCCTTGCCTGGTCTCACTCGCTGTAAAACTTAATATCAGGGTCAGAGCTTCTTTCTGCCTCCCTGAAAGCTGCTGATTAAGATAATATATAATGCTGATTCAACTAAAAACCAGTAAACAACAAACAGGGGCGGGTATAATTGTATTCATCACCTGCTTATTAATATTAATAGTATGGGAGTTAACTTTACTAAATAAGGGGTTATGAAAAGTAGTGAGAGACAGGAATTTACGTACTAAAATGTATAAAGGAGTATAATTGCTGCCAAATCTTGGCCACTCAGAACGATGTGCTGGGGGTCCAAGGTAAACATGCAAGGGCAATAAAGTGGTCCATTTACTTCATTCTCTCTAGAGTCTGCTCTTCTTTCAACAGTCTGTATCTTGCAAGGACCAACCATGAGCAAAATAGTTTTGGAAGCAGTTCACAGAAAGAAGGAGTCCTGATGATTTAGAGACAACTGCTATTTGAGAAGATCTTACTCAGCACTTCGACCCAGAAAGACAGACTATTCCTGAGAGGAAAAAGATCATTTCTTTTATGTTAGCAGATCAAATATTGCTCCAGATTGCCCACGATATAATTTGTTAGGAAGAATTTAAATGTAGACACTGAATGTGGAAAACTCCCATTTGACTTTAGTGGGCTTTCTTTCAGGACGTAAACTCATTACAAATCAGAGTTTAACATGGCTCCAACCTAAGTTCTGGATCTTATTGCTCCTATACAAATTAACCAATGGAAATACAATATAAAAGATACTGATAATTAAGGAGATAGTTTGATTACCTCAAAAATAGCACTTTTATCCTGATGATCACTCTTTACTTATATATAATACAAATGCAGAATATCATGAAGAAATCTAGCATTGTGAGAGTGAATATAAATTTGTTTCGTCAGTTGTTGCTGGATAATTTGTAGGGAACACTGATATCTAACACAGCAGTTGAACAACTATATCTTAATTTCTGGACCTACTAATGGAAGCAGCATAAGTAAATGCATGCAGAAGTCCTAACAACTGTACTGCTAAGGAATATTTATTAAGGCCAGTACATCAGGGTAAGTGGTTCAACTTTCAAGACTCCTGTTTTCTTCTTTCTTTGTTTATCTTTTTCTGACCAGTTGAGTTAGAGCAGTGGTCACTAACCACTACATTGGGATCTACTGGTAGATCTTGGAGCGTTTGACAGGTGATCCTGACTGGTTTGTCTGGGAGGCTATTTAGTGCGGGTACTTCATCTGCTTCTCTCAGCACTGCCATGCTGCTCCTGCCTTCTGCCTTGGAGCTGTCCCCCACCTCCAGAAGCCTCTTGCTTGCTGTCCAGGCACATGAAAAAGAAGACAGGTGTTGATGCCAGGGTGCCCCTCCCCACACCCTGTACCCCATCTCCACAAAGCAGAGTGGGGGCAGGAATGGAGAGAGTTTGCTGGCTGCTTTTCAAAGTGGTGTAGGGCCAGGGTAGGGGTGAGCCTGCCTTAGTCCCCTGAACCACCATCCAGACGCCACCTGCGGTAAGTGGTGCCCAGCTAGAGCCCACATTCCGAACCGCAGCACCAGTCCTGAACCCCTTCTATACTTCAACCCCCTGCCTGATCCCTGAGTACTCCTGCACCTAAACTCCCTCCTAGAGCCTGCACCTTCAACCCCCTCCTGCCCTTCAAATCCCTGCCCCAGGGTCAGCTCAGAACCCCTCCCACACTCCAAATCCTTTTGCCCAAGATCAGAGTCTGCATCCTCCTCCCCTGCACCTGAGACCTCTGCCCCCAGACTGATAAAAGTGAGTGAGGACGGGGGAGGGAGGGAGCTTGGAGTGAACAGAGGTGGGGTCTAAGAGAAGGGGCAGGAAGGAGGTGGGCCAAGGATGTTTGGGTTTTGTGGTAGATCCTGGATTGCACTTAAATTCAACAAGTGATCTCATGCTTAAAAAGACTGGAGACCACTGGGGCAGAGTTTTGTTTTGTTTAGCTTGATTTATGCAGTATCTACCCATGAAACATTTCATGTAACATAGATATGAAAAACACAGGTGATCTTGTAAATTTCTGTCCACTGCTGACTTTTCTGGAACTGTGTGACCCTAATGGTGGCAAGTTATAACAGATATAATTGCATTTTTATTAGTTCTGCTATTTTTATTTTGTATCAGCAGCATTGCCGGCCCTTCCATGTGTAACCAGTTAGACACAACACTCCTCCCTCCTCTTCACTGGTGTCTAGCTGACCAGACATACTCCTCTGCTTTTCCCCTCTTCCCTGACCTTGGCTTTCTTAGGCTTTGTCTACATTGCAGGGTTTTTGAGCAAGAAGCTTTTTGCGGAAGAGTTCTTGTGCAAAAGCACGTCAACACCTCAAATGCATCGCAAAGAGAGTGTTCACACTACATGGACACTCTTGTGCAAGAAAACTTTGATGGCCATCAGAGCACCGGTGCTTTTTCTGATAGGCTTTTTTTGTGCAAGAAACTCCTGTTTGCCATCCACGCATACCTTTTTGCACAAGAGCTCTTGCGCAAAAAGGCTTATTCCTCTTAGAAGGCCCTGGGGAAACTCATCGGCCTCCATGAGAGAAATGCTCCCTCAGGGCTTCTAGGATTTGCAAGCCCAACTGGTGAGCTTTCCGGATGACAGCTGATGATCAGCATGACATGTCACAGTACTGCACTGTGCACTTTCCTCTTGCCTGCCCTGCCCTGTGTGTGTTGGACCCTCACAGCACTCACCTGATGTTCCCTCCCCAGTGTCCAAAGTTGCCTGGGAAGCCTCCTGCGCCTGGGCATCTGGCTCCTGGGTGCTCTGAGCGCTGTTCTCCTCCTCCTCCTCTTGGAGCTCTGGATTCCCAGGCTGCTGATGCGGCCTCTGCTGAGCAGGGGTCTCCAGCCCAGACTCCACCAGCCACTCAGGAGACAACAGTTCCCCTGGCCCCACGATCCTGTCCAGATCCTCGAAATATGTGCTCACGGGCCCTGATGTACCCCTGCCTGAGCTCCTTGACTTTGGCTCTGACCTGCGGTGCCGTGCGGAGGTGGTGGCCTTTCCTGCCAGGCTGTCAGCCATTCAGCCATAGATTTCAGCATTCCTGTGCCTGCTCTGAGGGAGCTGAAGAGCTTCCTTCTTGGACCACAGCTCCAGGAGGGCTTTCATTTCTGGTCCTGACCAAGTCGGTGCCCGGTGCTTTGTGCCCCTGGCTTCTTGGGGGGATGTGTCCCTGGAAGGGCCAGTGGGGTCTCGGGGGGCTTGTCCCTGTGCCATAGCTCACCACACAACAGAGCTGCACCGTCAGGGTCCTCTCTGGAGGTGGCTTATTGCCAGAGTGCCGATCCTGAGTGCCTGTGCCTTTTAAAGATGGCTACAGGAAGGAACAATAGAGTTGAAAGCTGTGGCAGGAGTGTCCACCAGGGGTTCTTCCTGGAGGCCTTTTCTATCAACATAATTTCTCCCCTGGGTCCACACCTGCCTTTTGTTGACAGAACTATGTAGACAAATGAGTTATTCCTCGGGGAATGAGGTTTACAGCAGTCGACAAAACTGCTGAGTTATGTCGACGGCAGTGTGGATGCAGGTATAGTTTTGTCGACAAAAGTCCACTTTTGTCAACAAAACCAAGTAGTCTACACACATCCTTGTAGTGTGGACACTCCGCAAGATTTTAGAAAAAATTCAGTGTAGATATAGCCTTAGTCCAGGTTTGTTCTTCAGCAGGTCTGAGGAAGTGCAACACCATGTTGTCAGGAAATTGAGGAAACAATGCACATTTAAACCAATTAGGTTTTTCTTGAACATTTTCTGAAATAGAAACCAGAATCTTTTTTTTTATTAAAAGAAACACTGAAAAGAGAGAATTATATATCATTCTAGAACAGACAGAAAAGAAAGGGCTCACTGAGATGGAAAGTAAAAGAACCTAATATAAACCTATATAGAAAGGAAAGAAATGCAATGCTACATGTGTAATATCATAATTTCTCCATGCTTTCTCATTCTCCACATGGGCCCAGACAGATCAGAAAGAGCACAGAGATTAACATTCTTAGCAATTAAGTGCCTGCTTAATCAAAAGAAAAAAGAATAATATAGAGCAATTTTTTAACCATCATAAGCAAACACATCTTACTATGATTTTTTTCCTGGTCCCATCTTCTCCCATCCTTCACCGTTGTTTTGTTGTGAATGAACCTTACAAATACAGTTAATGTGGAAGAGAATTTTATCTGCAGAATTTTACCTTGAATGTACATAGAATGTTGGATAATGGAAAATGCCAAAGGATTCCTTGGCAACGTGACCACAAAATATCCTAGTAAGTAGCAAGAGTTTAACATTGGTCATTTTACAACTTGTTCACTAAACACCTTCTTCAATCCCTCTTAAAACTTCATGTAGGCCATGAAGGGAAGCCTACACGGACTAGAAGGAAAGGGAAGGGAGAAAAGTAATGCAGTTATTGAAATGAGCCCACACCTCACTGACTTTTAGACCCTACTGTTGTTAAAGTCAGGAACTGACTCAAAACTCATCAAAGTGAAACTTCCATTCACTTCAGTGGGTACTTGATCTTATTCCAGATAAGCAACATTAAAACAAACATATATTTATATCTAAATAGTTTGAAAATATTTGACAAATTTCACATACTCTCATTTAGGTCAGCTGTCTAGGGAAATAATCATTAACAAATCTATTTTCTTATTTACAATGGAACCATATGGCCTAATCCTCTGCAACAATCTTGTCTCATAATGTTTCCTATAAGAGCTTTGTGGTTAGCCTAAATTCATTTCCTCTAAGTTTTGCCATAAACAGGAAATCCTTCTTTGGAGCCAAATAAAAATTTGCTTGGAACAGTTAAGTAACATTAGTTTTATAAACTTCTAAGCAATGGTATAGTTAGACTCTTCTTTTAAATTGCTGTTAAATAAAATCATAACTCAAAATCAAATTTAAACAAGATGCAAGTAGACTGGCATAGCATATGCTAGTATAGTATAAAGATATAATACAGGAATTTAAACCTAGAGTTTGTGTTTTAATACAAAAGTTTGTGGTATATATTCAATTACATGTTAATTGCCAGGTATTGTTTTTATGTAGCTTACACTTTTATTGGCATTTGACACAGTTGATTATGACAACCACATGGCACATAGCATCTGTTATTGACCTTTGAGCAGGATATCTTAGGAATTATTCTAAATCTTAGCAGGTTTGATGATCATATTCATCAGGATAGCATTATTTCACATCTGTGCTTTTTTTTTTTTTTTTTTTTTTGCAATATCTCTCTGCTATCTCTTCAAGGGATGATTCTATTCTATATCTCTATTTTACCTATGGTCTATCAGTAGAAGGTACAGCATGCATTTCCACTGTTACATACATAAGACATCAATTACTGAGTATCAATTTTATAAAAATGAGCCTATAGAAAAGAATTTAGAATTAAGTCAGCAACTGAGCAATTTGCTTTTCTTGGCAATACAATCTGATAACACAATACAAATTAGATATCCCTGGTCCAGCACCCTTGGAACCTGACTGGTCCAGAAGGAAAGAGTTTACTGGACCAGGGAAGTTGGCTCCTCTGCCAGGCTCCCTTGCCTGTGTGACACCAGGCTCCCAGCTCTTCAGCCAGTCCCAGCGCTGCTAGGGCTCCACTGCTTCAAAAGCTGCCAGACCCTGCAGCATCAGGGCCACCAGGGATCTGCTGCTCTGAAGTGCTGGGACTCCACTTCTCTGAGGCACCAGGCTCTATTGCCCTGGAATTGCTGGGGCTCTGCTGGCCCATGGACATTTCTGGACTAGAGAATTCTGAACCAGAGAGGTTCAACCTGCACTGGCTTCTTGATGTATTGAAACACTTTTTGGGTAGTGCTAAGCTTGGACTCCTCTATAGACATTGGATAAATGAAAATAAAAGAATCTGCACTGGAGCTGAATGAACTCTTTGCTTTGGGCAATATAGTCCCCAAACTGTAGTCATGTAATATTTGTGAATTATCTGAGAACAGGTCTAGAATTTCATTAAGGGTTATTCAAAATGGTGTACACAAACATATTTCATCTGATTGGTCATTCAGAAATTATTCCTCGTAACCAACCTCTGCTTTGAATATTTGCTGTCTGTAATTCATGATGTTGATTGTGCACCACTGAAGTCAATTGGCTTCAAAGGGAATAGCCCTAATAACACTATGTACCTATATATGTGCCGTATAACCATGCTTCTGATTCCGGACTAGATTAACTCAAAATTTCACAGAAAATTCTAGAAGGCAGGCAAACTCTTGCTTGTGAAAATACATATTTACACAAATGTTAATGACATCTCTTCTTTCCCCAAGCATTTTTGCGAGGTGAAAAAGGTTCATGAAAATGTTCATAGAAAGCAAATAAGGAAGATTGTTGCAATCAACAGCAAAGGAATTTTTTATGTTATTATTGGCACAAATGTTTGCAAGTACTTGTTAGCAATTTTTCTCACATAATGGAAATCACCTCTGTCTAGAAGTATTTCATTTCTATTTGCATACTGTTGAATGGTTAGAATGATTTCTTGTCTTGCTGAGACCTTGGAAACACAGGGATATCTAAAAAATACAAATAATGGAAGGAGAAATTGAACCAAACTTTTTCCGTCTTCAAAAACAATATACATTTTAGTCAAGCAAATTTACCATGCCTAAATACGAAACAATAAAAAGATTCTTCTCCAGCCCCTCTGAAGTTTTGCTTAAAAAAAATAAAAATAAAACAACAACTAATTTGCCATATTTTGAGCTGTGACTAATTGATGTATGGTGTTCTGTGGTGACAAGTGAAATATATGAGTTCTCTTTAGGTTTATTCCGAACAGCTTTTCAACAGGAACATCAAGGTCTGGAAAGCATGTGTCATACAACACTTTATAACAAACAATATTAAACAGTAACTTTAATTTAATTAAAATTTACTGACAAGCATGAGTTCATGGCAGTGTAATGCTTTGAAGACCACAATAAATGTTTTTGAAAAAGATGCCCCAACCAACATAATAATTTGCTCATTACATGCAATTCCAAAAGAACATATGTCTTAATAGGAAGCAGGTGGCTTTCTATTTGCCTATCAAAATGTCATACTGAAGTGTGCTGTAAGTAAACAATTGGAAAGTCCTCATTTTTAGATGAAATTGAAAAGCCATGGGTGAAATTCTGGTCCCCTTGAAGTCAATAGCCCAGCTTCCATTGACTTCAATAGAATCAGGATTTCTCCACATCTGGCTCTTGGACACCTATTTATATGGAATAATTAGGTGCACTTTTGAACTCTTTAGTAGAAAGAACATGTATCTATTCTAGTCTCTTCCCTGACAGCCACCAGGAAGCTTGGATGACAGCAGCTTTAGATGTTATTGGAACTCATTACTGTCATAATGAATTCAGCAACAGTTGCAAAATGGTGCTGTGGGCTCTCCACGGATTGCAAGGTAGGATTCCTTTCTTATCTCATCAGGAGAATCTTGGGCAGAGAACATTTATTCAGACTTTACAATGGAAAGCTATC